>NC_086455.1:111962994-112182994 GCF_028390025.1 Pseudophryne corroboree
AAGTGGTAACACCGGGTTAGTAGAGGCCCGGCAGCGTAGGGTCCGCTACCCTGCGTGATTAGAACTGAAGTGGTCTGAAGTGGTCTTAGTGATCCCATACAACTAAGTGCTGAAGTGGTCTGGAGTGATCTAGGCTAGGTGGTCTACAGCAATCGTAGGGCATATAGATAACTAGTATCTATAGGCTGTGCTATTGCATCGCATGTCCGTGTGTTCTGCACAGCACAACGTGATACCAATGTGTCATATACGCTGTGGGAGAGCATACGCAGACGTGATTGCATAGACAAAAGGGTTTCTTCTTTGACAACGTCGGGAAATCTCCCTGGTGGGCTTCACTGGAAAGGGTGAAGGATAGTTATCCAATTTCTCTGTTTTTCACCCTACAAACAATTCCAGTTGAAAGATACCGAAAAGGAATTTTTCGCTGCCTCTCTCAGGAAAATATTCCAAACAGAACTTCCACCGAAAGAAATTACGGTGTTGTAAGGTCTGATAGGAGCCCTAAGTTGGGTACATTGCCTTCGCTATCAACAGTGTATCGTAGTACTGGCCAACGCGGGCGGAGAGCGTGTGGAAGGCGCTCGGAGATACTTCCACCGTCTACTTACATTGAGTATTTTGGTGTTTGTGGGAATTTTTTTTGTTATTAAAAGAGACCCACAAATATGGGAGCCAGTTGCTCAAGTGAGAGACGTTTAGGCAGGGTTCAGGCAGAAATGTGGCCGAAAGGCTCAGCAAGGTTCATCATGTGTGAAAAATATGGTTCACACGCAGAAGTTTTTTGCAATGGATGGTTACGTATGACTGACAAAGATAGGGTACCATTCCCTAAGGTGGGCAACTTTGAACCCGAGGCACTGCAGAATGTAAGCAGTAAAATATGTCTTCTTAAATCCAGAAAACAAAGGATTAGACATAATGATTGTTTAAATTTATGGCAGCAAGAGGGGGAGATGCAAAAGGGAACAAACTCGTAAAGCAGGTTCCAAATTTAGCAGGAATGGAGACACGAACCCACCATTACCGACACAGGTCGAAGGGAATAAGATGGCTACAATCAATGGTACATCTGTAAATGATAGTAATATGCAAGAGCAATGTATTAACCCTAACCTTTGCAAGTTGTATCCTGTTTTGAAGTCTTTTCAAGGTCATAGGTCACAGGAAGATGAAGGATCCAGCCAAATCACAGCTCTTATTCAGGCAGTCGCTCTGCAGGAAAGTCAGGTGAGGCCTGTCCATCCAGATAGAGCAGTACCAGTATTCCCCACTGAAAGAACTGGTGAGGTCACAGCTACCGGTAAGTGTGAGACGGGTCATTGCACAGAGACAACAACACCCTACAGTAAACAGATTAGAAACGGAATGGTAGGATTACATCCTGTCTTGGAAATAGTAACTCCCAATTGGGGAACCGATAGTCAAGGAGTAATCCTCACCAGGAATAATGCAATGTATTGCCCGTGGTCCAGAGCTGAGCTGCGGTCAATCATTTCAGAATTCCCCAATCCCCGGGAATATGTAGCCAGATGTCAAAAGTGTATCAGAGATCTGGGTAATGCTTATGAACCAGTTAATAAAGATTGGCGGATACTTTTAAAAGCGTGCCTACCCCCTAATATTGACACCCAAAAATGTATCACTGATTGTAAGTTAGAGTCGGATAGTCCTATGACTGACGGAAACAATCAGGAGAATATAGAACGAATTAATAAGCAACTAGAGTTGTGTTTCCCCATTACTGTTAAGTGAAGAAGAATTTTCTCCATAAAACAGGGGGAAAATGAAATGGCATCTGAATATTTCCATCGGGCCCTGCAAATAATGGATAGATACATTGGGGTATCAGATACAGGGAGCGATGCGAATTACAGGGAAGTGTCTGTCTCTGTGCTAATGGACGGACTCAATAAGGCAGTTAGGGACAGGATACAAGCATCTTTGCCTAACTGGAGAGGGCCACAGTAGCTTGTCTTAGAGCATGCGCAATTGAACATCATAAGAATATTGCTAGGCGTAGAAAGCAACAGGAGGAGAAGCGGATGACAATAAGTCTACAGGCTCTTCCAGCAAAGTCTCATCAACCTAAACCCAAAAACCCAGATAGTAGGAAAAGACCTAGGATATGTTACACTTGTAGGAAGGAAGGGCATTTAGTCAGAGATTGTAGATATAGAACACATAGTCAAGATAGACCCCTAGACAGAGAAAACAAGCCACAGTATTAAACACATAGACGGGATCAAGAGACATATAGTAAGGAATCACGAGCCATATAGAAAACACAGATTCGGTTAATGGGAAGAACAGAATAAATGCAACTTACTAATGTTACATTTCACTGTTCTAGATGCATGTCCATCACAGGTAGAGAAAATTAACTCACAGATACTGGGTTCCCTATGAACTTAGGATGGACAGGACACTGGATTGATGGCTGGGATAGTCCCAGCAGAGATAAGACAAACAGAATTTTTTTTTTTTTTTTTAAGGGGTATAGACCGTAGAGAATCACTTCCCCATAGTGCCCAATCCAGTTGTCAAATTTTATAAAATCCTCTTTGCCTCTACAAACTTCTGTTACAAACCTCTATGCGATTTTCCTTCAAAGTTTCCGCCTCATTTCTTACGTTCACCGACAGGAGGGTACAACACATGGACCAGATTACAGTTCAAACGCCACATGCCTAATTGGTCTTTCAGAGCTCTACCCAAAACCAGTATATCTCAACAGCATAAGGACACCAGTTTTAATGCAGTGTGCCTGGTCATGCACAAAGGGTGGAGAATGAGAATACTGGTGAAGGGAGACCGTGCATAGACACCGATATGCATGATGGTGTGACAGCCTGTTGGTGAATGCCAAACCTGACATTGTTCTTTTCTTAATTTACTATTTTTTTTCCTCTCTCTTTTCTCATCCAGAGACGGTTTACTTCACACAACTGATAACACACGATAGTAAATTTAATGTGCAAAATTTGTGTTCCCTAAAGGAAAAGGCAGTCTGGAGGGCAAAGGGGTATGGCCAGGAGTCCTCAGGACTGTGGGCAGGTGGACACGGTAAGCCAGTAGCCCACCAGAGCATACTTTCCAAGTCTAGCTGAGGTGGCACACGGTCTGACTCCTCTAGGCAAAGAGGGTATGTGCAGGCTGATGAGAGCCTACTGGTGTGCGCCAGGATTCTTTTCTCATGCAGGTAAGAGAGAGACATGTTTTGCTTGCTTGAGGAAGAATATTGGAAAGACAATACCAACAGAGTCATCCCATATCCCTCCTACAGACGGACCTTTTCGGGTAATACAAATCGATTTCATACAGTTACCACCCTGTAGGAATTTGAAATATGTGTTAGTTTGTATTGATGTATTTTCCAACTGGGTAGAAGCGTTCCCTGCTGCCACAAATACTGCTACGTTCACGGCAAAGAAAATCGTGCAGGAATTTGTGTGTAGATATGGTATCCCTAGAATAATTGAAAGTGACAGGGGTACCCATTTTACAGGTGAAGTCTTTCAGGTCATGTGCAAACTGATGGGAATTAATAGCAAGCTGCATACTCTGTACCGTCCACAGGCAAGTGCAAAGGTAGAGAGAGTGAACCGCACTATTAAGAACAAACTGAGCAAATTAATGGCTGAAACTGGATTGCTGTGGCCAGCAGCTTTGCCACTAGTATTGTACAGCATCAGAACCACTCCCAGGTCTCCCCTTAACTTATCACCCTTTGAAATTCTTTTTGGTCGACAACCTCATGTAATGATAGACCCCCAGGATGATTTGAAATGCAAAAATGAAGTGACTGAAATATTTGGTTGGGATGAGCCAGCAGCTGAGAAATCAACAAAGAAATTTAAAGCTTGTGATCCCTGACCTACCGAACAGTAATTGTCATGACATTGAACCTGGGGATTATGTGATGATTCGAAATTTCTTACGCTCAGGTTGCCTGAGACAGGTGGGAGGGACCATACCAAGTCTTGTTAACCAGCACGACAGCACTGAAGGTCGCCGAAAGAGAGACTTGGGTCCACTCGTCCCACTGCAAGAAGGTCGCTGACCCAGAGAGAACTCGTGACAAAGAGCAGAGTGTAGAGAATCTCGTATCACTGGAGTGTTTGTTCCAGGAAAGTTAAGAGGCAGGACTGTTGAAGGGCATCTGAGCACAGAAAGTAACAAGATCTAGAACGGTTGTCGCACCATTTTTCTTTTTTCACCTCCCCCTGAATTTTCCTTTCTTTTCTCAATCTTATTTTCCTCCTTTCCCCTAACGAAATGGATCGATCACAAGAGACTGCGTTTCGGGTTCTGTTAGTAATTCTGGTTTTGATCAGGACAGTTTGTTTTGGTGAGGGTCCCAGAGAGGTCGAGCAGGGATCTGGAATGGGTTCTGATGGCGAGTATGAATTTGTAGGATCTCAGGAGCAGCACATCACTTTAGCAAAGGCTGGCATCAGTAAGCGCTCTGGTAGTCAGGGAGCTCTGAGGCACTGTGAGGGGTTATTGTCTGAGGAATATTGTATTTGTAGGAATTGTGAGAATATAGTAGAGGATGGGTGCATCCAGAGATGTCAGTTCAACCTTGATATCGACATGGACCGCTATCCGTTGAGTGATTACCAATCACTAGTGGGGAAGGTCTTAAACCAGACAGAATGCTGGGTGTGCTCACAAGTACCTCAAGGTCAGAGTAAGTCAGGATTAGTACCATACCCTTTAGCAACGGATGAGGTACTCGAATTGCAGGGGAGGGGGGGGGGGGGGGGGGGGTCGACCGGTGGACAAGAAATTCAATATCTCTAGGCCCCCTAGTTTGAAGCTCCACCAGTATCATGTAGACAGGTCCTTATTGTGTTTTGATAACCGAAAACCGGGAAATTGGGAAGTGACGTGGAATTACCAGACTATGACCTTTTCACACAGAGCTGATAGGATACCCATAGACTCTGAACTTGTACGCCAAACAGCCAACAGTGGGAGGTATTTCCGGTATAGGTATACTCGTGGAAGCAAGACCATGTGGGTTGGAAAATTATCGTCAAGGTATTGTGCTCATATCATCCAGCCCGATACTTGTACTGAGCAGATGGGAGAACTAGGGATTGGTTTCTTTACTTGGAAAATTTGTAATATGGGGATGTTATATTTTGTCCCCTATGTTCTCCCAGATGATGCCTATTTCATATGTGGGAGGAAGGCGTACAAGTGGCTTGCCCCGAGCTCAGAGGGATTGTGTTATATTGGGAGAGTTCTACCAGAGGTCATGACCATAACCCATGATAAAATGAAAGACGTTCACCGCAGTGCTCAGGCTCCTTATACTCATACTCACTATGAGCACATCATCAAGAGACACCTCATAGATAGGGCAGAGCACGCAACCTCTGATTTGATCCACGAATCCACCGGGATTCAGTTCCTTCTCGCATTAGACATTACCTGTACTGCCAGAGGAACTATAAATTATAGGTATATATATGCGCTAGCGAACTTGATAGATAATATCACTGAGATGTACGACGACACCTTCAGGTATAGGGGAAGGGAGTTACAAGCTTACAAGGAAGGAACTGATTCAGCACAGGATGGTCCTTAATTATGTCACAGCCGTGACAGGTGGATACTGTGTTACTCTGGCAACTCAATATGGTGTGAAGTGCAGTACTTATATTACAAACAGCACTGATGACCCAACGGAGATCATCGATCACAAGATACACGATATCTTGCAGTTGAAGTGGGAGTTCAGGAGGAAGCACAACCTTACCTTAGCGACTGTGAGTAATGAACTGACCGGCTGGGTCTCATGGTTGAACCCACGCAAATGGTTCTCAGGTTTAGGAGAGTGGGCTCAGAATGTCATTATGAGTGTTGGGAAGTTTCTCCTTTGTATAGTGGGAGTCGTCATAATTATTGGTACGATATTTAGGTGTGTTCAAATTCTAACGCGTCGCAAGCACGGCATAAATTTGATGAGTCTAAGGAGCGAGGGCGCTGTTATAGCAGCAGATTTAATTTATGACCCATCCATAGAGACAGGGTTATGATAAGGATTGCAAATGAATTTCATGGCCTGTTTCTTTCATCCGTTTTTCTTTTGTCTCCCCCTCTGCCGAGATACATCCCACTGGAAAAGACGTCAGCTCTACCCAAAATGTTTATGTGAATGTATTTTTATATATGTGTCTTATCTTCATCTCTGCAACCTCCAGCTAATGGCACACACAGTCGACAGGTGATATCCACATATACTAGCACTCACATATGTTTCCCCCTCCTTGTATCAGCAACTAAATGTGCACCCCATTTGTTGGAACAAGAAGCCGAAGAGAGCTCGGTAGTGTTTGTTGGCCCATTTACAGACCCTTAATACGGGATGAGAAGGATTTAATGTATACTTCGCAATACCTCGAGGCTTATCTAGAACATATACGGCACGATGATACATGCCCCTCAGACATGGATTCATACATACATGCTTTTTACTATCCCACTAGGTCATACATTTCCCACCTACAACTCTTCCCCGATCATCCAAGCTTTTGTATATATTGTATAGGTAATATTTTTTTTCCTATTTATTGATTAGTTAGTGGCAGTTATTGATGACTGCCAAAGGGTAGACTGTCGAAGTCAGAAAATATTACAACACACATTACATACAAACACCACATAGATGGCCTCCGTGTGCGTATGTATTCGGCTGTGCGTGCACATATTCGCAAATTGCGTATGGTCGCTCCCGCGTCCTGCGCATTAGAGCGTGGTATGAGTAATTACAGTAGAATTTGTATTCGCATGGAAAAGCCACAAAGACATATCATAAATCTTATCTATATATTGCATAAATCCCACACTGTCTGCTTCCTTTTCTAAATAGCATGAAGATCGGTCACACAAATTAAAACTCCCAGAGACTAAAATACAATGGCCTTATTTACACTAAGCTTTGAAATTCTATGAAGAAGGCAAACACCTTTGTTTACTAGGGTAGCCGAGTTTCTATTTAAAGCAATAAGAACTGGATTGTCATTGTCTCACCTGAAGACAAAAACAAACAAAGACAATACCCAGAAACCCAGGCTCATAGAAACTCAATTAGCAATAGCTAACAAAAATACAAACCAGATATTTAGAAATCTGAGATACTAACATTCATAGTCTAAACTCTCGGGAGATGTATGTGTATATATATATATATATATATTTCCTGACAAATTGTAATAGCAGGAGTATGCGTGTGTGTGTGTGTGTATATAAAGTATATGGATATATGTATATCTTGAGGATGGAAATAGATAATCATATCATGTGTGGGATCATATTGTTCAGAGTCATGTAAACATTAATCTGGTGGGAATAAGAATATTATTATATATTACCACATTAAGTTATTAATAATACCAGATTTATGTATGATTAATGTGATGGGTTTAACTGGTCATGGGGCGGGAACTCAGATGCAAGCAGAAACCACACCTCAAGTCCTAGCCATCGCCCACTTCTTGAGCTGACCAATGATCCCCGGTGCACAGGATATGTCCCACCACCGAACCAATGGAAGAAGAGCACACAGTGTCTATTGTATTATGTTTTGATCTACTGTATAAAGAGCCAGCAGCATGCCAGGTCACTATCACAGACTCTGAAGGTCATCACCCTTGATGACTGAGGACCGGACCGGGAAGCGCAGGCGAAACCAAAAGTATGTACCATTGACTGTAGCCATTATTCTATTGTATTGCTTTGTGATTGTAACCCCCTTTCAGAAATAGGCTGTGGTGTCGGAACCTAGCCGTTTACATACAATTTGGTGTCGTGTTTTCCTTTCCCTGCTAAGGTTTAAAGTGTATTACTATCGCATGCATAACTGTGAAGGGTTCACTGTGTAACATTGGGTGTGTACGCGCTGTGTGTACTTTGTACAGCCAGCGCGGCGTTTGTACGCAAACTCCATACACGGTACGGGACTCTGTACGCTAAAGGTGTAACAAGTACGTAGGTTGTGTATTAAGTATAGCGGCCGCAGCAGCTTCATTTAAAGTGTATGAAATGTCTTTTTAAAGTGTTGCTTTTAGTCCTGTACGTAAACCAGCGTTTACACCAATTAGCCCCTTAAGTCGGAACTTATCAGGCATGCAAAGCAGAATCCCCGATAAGCAGTCCCCGGAGACCCGTTTTCAGCAGTTAACACATGAGATTGGGAACTTATCCTGGATCCCACGTGTTATCGGGTGATTTACCGCAAAGTAAAAACGTACTGTAATTGGATAACCAGATAGTATTAATCGGGCTAAAAAGCCCACTGTTGTCGTGCGGTAAATCGTTGCATTTGATTAGATACCGGCCAAAGTAGAGAAATATGACAGGCTGTGTTTGGAGGAAAAAAAAAAAACGAGATTGGTTAGGTTATTTCTCTCCCCATGCTTTGATAAATACCCCCTTAGACACCTTACTTTGTTTCACAATGATTTAAAGTAACTTCTCCACACTCTGATGAATCCAAGCATGTAGCTATCAAAGTTGTTTCGGTGGAGATCGGTGCATTACAGACATCACTGTGACATTGGCCACAAATCTTTTGCAGAGTACACACTCTGACTGTCCGGCTGATCCACCAACCTGACGATCAGCAAGAGCATACAAACTTCCACATGTGCATGTCCATTTATTATGTCAGTCACCAGCAGCCTCTGCAGCAAGTGTACAGGTGGGTCGGCTAAGTGCCTGTACATACAGCATGACATATCGCTGGTACATACCTGCCAACGCGCCCATGATATATCAGCCCGTTCAGTGTGTACTCAGCTTTAGCTATTCACAGATCTTGCAAATCTTTAAAGGCTGAGAGGTTACCAGGTAAAAACCTTTGCAATCCGAAATGGTTTTCTATGGCAACTAGGTTTAGTATACCGGAATACCAGCTTCTAGAGCCCTGGTCAGTCAGTATAGCACTAAGAAAACCTCTCCGCACATTTGGAGATAAAGCGTATTAAAGAAAGCGCATGGATATCTTGCATACAAAATAAATCAAGTCTCCTACCTTTCTAATAGTAGTCCAGTCTTCAAGTATATCCAAGTCTTGCAACATGTAAACAATATATGGACGTGTAGCAGATAAGGACATTGACATGAATTTGTGTTTTGGAACCAATCCCTTTTGCTTGGTCATAGACTTATAGTATATACATAGTATATGTATAGTATATGTAAATGTCCCATGTTTAGAATTCCTTTGCTACAATCAATGCCTCTCTCTACGGGCAGTCATATGCTCTCCCAGTTTTTAGCAAATTGTATTCTCTGCATGTTTCACAAATTACGGTCATATTTATGTAGAGGGGGACGGGACCAACCCCCCCCCCCCCCACCCCCACCCACTCACTGACCAAGCCTTACAAAACAAAGATGAACGCGTGTGGGTTAACAAACAAGTAACATGGCGATTACAGTAAAAGGCCCACCACCTACACAGCTAAGGGAATTAGCTCCTGTCTCCAATACAAATAAATCAGATGTTAAAAATAAAACGGATGTCAGTATCAGTCTTCTGTGAAGAGAAAAAAAAGCAATCACATACATTATATATGTGCTTAATATTAACACGCACATTTACTATTAAATTTAAATAAATATATATTTACACAATAGTGAGCTCGCGGTTTTGCTATTGCTTCCACATTAAAACTGCCATACGAATCAGTGTCCCATGGTTAGTCATCAGAAAGGAGAGCTTTGTAGTCTTAAAATGCTTTTTCCGCTCAAACATAATCATGGACAAAAGTACTTAATCTGCTTATGTGGGCAGACTTAATACACAGTAAGAGAAATACAGATTTTTAAGGCTTTACTAGAATAAGATAATTATTAATGATGGGAGTGAAGGGACATTGTGCAAAAGTCCTAGTGAGGTCATTTTCAGCAAGGGACCTACTGTACCACCAGCAGCCATAAATTGCATGCTATTATGTGATTACCAACCCTATGAGATAAGACTGTATACAAAATAAGAACAAAAAAAATCTTGAATGCTTAACAAAGGGTTAAAGCATACACAACCATCCTGTTCCACAAGTTCGGAGAAACCTAGTAATACAGAGAACTCATTTGATCTTTAACAAGGAACTGAATTAAAACTTGCCTGAAAAAATAACCCTATAGATCGGACTAAGATTGAGTTTCCCATATCCAAAAAATGCTTAGAACCATTTTGGATTTTTCCATATTTTGGAATATTTGCATACCGCAACGAGCTAGATTGGAGATGGGAGCCAAATCTAATCACTAAATTCATTTGTTTCATATACACATAGCCTGAAGGTGATTTTATACAATATTTGTAATAATGATGTGCACGAAACTAATAGCCCTTTAAGAATGGCAGCTTGTAACCTGGGTTATTGCACAGGAGCACTCATCATAAACTGGGTTGCTGTACAGTCGGAAAGAGCCCAGGGGAAATATCCCGGGTAGCGACCATGGTTGAACACAGTTTCAACCCTGGTCGCTGTGCACAGGTTGCCGGTATGCTTGGGTGGCGCTTGGAGATCATCTGCTCTCCAAGCGCTGCCTCCGCGCACTTCTCCACTAACATCACCAACCCGCCAATATGCCGGGCTGCTGATGCCAGTGTGAAAGTGGCGCCTGAGGCAGGTCGCACACAGGAAGCACCATTTGCGGTCTGAAAGGGGTATTAGTCAGAAAGCAGGCGCTAGAAAGGGAGAAATAATCTAAAAAGTATTCACACCAAGCACACCATGTAAATTTATAGATTAAGCAAGTTCTGCTTAGATGCTTAGAGTTAGGTCTGCCTAGCAGGAGCACCGTTATGCTTCAGGTGGTTTATCACATACTGTATTTCCAAATGTGTGTAACTGAAACAGTGATGTGCTAGGGGATTCTTCACCATTCAGACACATTAAGAAGGAGAACTGCAGCTGGTAAACAAACAGTGGCAGAGATCACACCAAATACAAAAAGGATATCAGAGACAACAACAGGCTTCTTCTTTTTATCAGGACTGAACGGGTCCTTGCGTTTCCGCCGAGATTGCAATTCATCATTCCACAGCTCTGGGAATGAAAACCAACAGTCAGAACATTAATAATGGGGAAACTTCAGCTTTAGAGACATACTTCCTAATCATCATGGAGAAGCCTGTCCTGGCAATAATCACAAATGCAATCACTTAACTTCTGGGTCACTTAAAGTCAGTTCAACCAGGTGTGTCCACCACGCATCTCTGATTTTTACAATACAGTATGCTTAGTTAAGAGAGGATGTCAAAACTATTTCTGCCATATCTCTACTATCTTACCATTAATTTCCAAAATATTGTTTTTTCAAAATGTATTAAACTATTTACTAATTGCAGTTTATTTATTCTAGTTTATTTGAAGTATCATGGGTATTTATTAAGGAATCGCCATGAAATTTGGACCACTACGGTAACTTTTCCTCCAGAATCGAAACCAAAATTACTTTAACTGCCTTACGTTTCGAGTTACAGCAGAAATGCAAGCTTTTGGAACACATTGGCCGTATCTAGAGAGGAGGCGGCCCGTGTGCGGGATCCGTCTGAGCCCCCTCCTCTAGCCGGCAGCAATATAGCTCTGGGCACTAGAGTCCCTAGGGGACCCTAGAGCGCATGCGCAGACCTCCGTGAAAATGTTGTGGCAGCCATTTTCCCAGGAATTTCTGCAGCAGGACTCTGGATAGTAAGTATTAAAAATAATGGGTGCAGGGTGTGCGGTGTGGGTCCAGGGGCCCGTGTGCAGCACACACACTGCACCCATTATAAATACGCCAGTGACTACAACACACAAGAAATAAAATAAAAAAATCAGCATGGTATTCTATAGTGGAGAAAAATAATGAAGTTTACGTTCGATTACTATTATATTGCATACTAGTTTACACAAGAAACCATGAAAATTTTAAAACTTAAATAACTGAAGTTATTTGGAACCTTTTGTAACGGTCTAATTTTCCTTAACGTGTCAGCAGACTGTGTTCCTTGAATAGTAGGCACTTCGTTACACAAAGGATGTGAATAAAAGGAACCACACTTATCTCTTGAAGGCCAGGACAACACATTTGTTGATTGGTTCCGTTTGATGAAGTGTACCAGCACATCTTGTTCCTCCTCATTACATTGAATAATATACCCAATGTATATTGTACACTGCTGCTCTATATGTTCTAGGTTGCAGATCAATTTTTTGTCTACATTTTTTGTGACTGTGGTTGTAATGAAGCCAACTCTGGTTCCTGCTGTCTTCTCCTGAATGGCTTTACTTGCCTGCTCTCTTTCTTTTAGCGTATGCCTCCCGGTGTCTTTTCTTTACCCCATGCAATTTCACTGGTGTACAACCATGCCTTGTATTACATTCATTCAACCCATCTTCTTTCTGCAGGTTCAGTTAAACTCTTCACCTGGGATTAAACTTCTTTTGTCGTCATTATCTTTGTTCTTTTCAGTGCAACAGTTGGATTCTGCATTTTGGGCAAAGTTTCTGTCCTGGCTTAATAACAGCATGAGGTTGACACCCACAATGTTCTTTGGTCCACTTCAGTGACCACTCAAAAGTAAAGTGAAGGCTTTTGCGGCTCCTTTTTTTGTAAAGGCAAGGAAGGATTACAGCATGTTTTCCGAAATGCTTCATAGTTTTTTTTTATTGTTTTTTATTTTTATTTTCAAGAGAATCAACATAATGCAACAACCTCAGAACCATAACAGTTGTTTCTTCAAACATTAAGTTAGCAGTATACACCAAATCAACGATTTTGTAGTGTCTTACAAAGAGTAACATGAAAGCATTAGGTGTGTTTCAGTTACCAAAAAAGAAAGAAAGAAAACAACGTATGAGAATCTTGATTATTCTAGATTAGATTTGAGATAATAAACATATGTAAAGTAACAAAGTAATAGGGGGTGGGAGGGAGGGACACACATGAGGTGCGAAGAGGAGGGAGGAAGGGAGGGAGGGGGACAGAACAAAGTCCTAATTCAAAGCATATATCACAAAACCAGTGCTAGCAAGGTACATCTAAAGGCCCATACACACTTGACGATAAAATGAACGATGTCGTTCATTTCAGCCCTCATGAACGACGTCGTTCATTATATCGTCAAGTGTGTATGCATCCAACGACCAACGATGCGCGGCCCCGCGGGACGTTAACGTCCATCGTTCATCTGTGGAGCATGTATGCTCAATTTCCACTATGGTCGTTACCGACCAGAGACGACGTTGAATGTGTATGGTGTGAAAGACCAACGACCAAGCCACTGTTCACCAGCTCATTATTTTAATAAACTGTTCAGCTTGGATGCTTTAACGATGAATGGTCTATGGTCTTTGGTCTTTCATCTTTCGTCTTTGGTCTTTCATCTTTCGTCTTTCATCTTTCGTCGTTGGTAGTGTGTATGCTCATGTGGTTTGCTCAGCTGTTCAAGGGAAGTTCAAGGGAAGTCGTTAACGACGGTCGTTAACGATGTGTGCATCGTCAAGTGTGTATGGGCCTTAAGAATGATCAGCAGTAGATAAGGAGTGATAATCCACAGAGTAAAAGCAATCTGTTGGTGCCGTCTCTAAGTGCATCATCTTAAACCAGTCAGCACTTTCAAATACGTTGAATAATTGCGACCGGGTTTGTTAGTCGAGGTGTTCTATATACAATCCCCATTTCTTGTAAAAAGTAACAACACTTTTCTATGTCACATTGTGCTGACTTTCTATCAAAGTATAACAGTTGCAACATGTTCTTCTTTACTTCCGATGGGGAAGGAAAAGATCTAGCTATCCAATGTTGTAGAATAATTCTCTTAGAGACAGTAACCAATATGTTTGTATTTTCTAATTTCTCTAAATAGAGGTTGGGACAAGCTGAAACTCTGTTCACTCCTATTTCACATACTAATGGGTCAAGTGTAACTAATGTGCAAGAAAGATATTTAATAACCTTGTTCCAAAATCACCTGACATGGCCACATTCAATGATAGAAGGAGGCCAACACCAATGACATTGGTAACATTCACCAAGCACGATGGGATGGAAAACGGGCATATTGAGCTGGTGAGACAGATGCTCATTGTAATGTGTGAAAAGTGAAACTCTTGTAGGTAAGAAGATGCTAGGATCCGCATAGTGGTGTCATACTGTGCATTAAGGATTGTGTATGCTCCAGGTTGGAATATCAGCGTGCCATTGTTGGAGCAAGCTATCCCACCAGGAATCAAAAGTGAAATTCACAAGGATAGTGTAAACATATCTAATGTGAAAGGGGGTATGGTCAGGGAGAGTTCATAAGGCCTCTATAGGGTTAGTAGTGGAAGAGGTGATCACGAATATGGAATTGAGGTGTCGGACCTGTAAGTACATGTAAAAATGTGTGTGAGGGAGATTATACTTATCTTGGAGAGTCACAAACCGAGTCAAAAACATTGGATGAATCAGAGTACTGCTTTACGCCAGAACTTTAAATTTTAGTTGGTAATTGATGGAGGGAATGCTGGATTTCCCCAAAGGGGAACACGGGGGCATTTTAAAAAGTTAGAACCTGTTTTCCTAAGAAGAATCACACAAGAGCGCCATATATCATGAAACAGGGGGTCACTGAGGAGTATGGAGTATGACTGAGGGGATATCTGAAAACTTAGTGTGAAGGAGAGATCAAAACTTCATCCAGTCTAGAATCAATGAATGTGTCTCTTGACAATCAAGCTACGGCATACCTAATCATAATGGAGATGGAGTAGCAGGCAAAATCAGGAACCCCTATACCACCTAACTTTCTAGGGGCCATCAGTTTAGCCGGGAATCCCGGCGGTTGGAATCCCGACTCTCGAAACACAGATGCCGGAATCCCGACTGCCAGAATGCCAGCAGCGCTGCCACAGCTATTCCCACTCCTGGGTGTCCACGACACCCATAGAGTGGGAATAGAACCTGTGGCAAGCAAAGCGAACCACCGAGCCCACAATGGGCTTCATTCCGCTCGCCCCCTGCCGGCATTCTGATTGTTGGGATTCTGGCGCTGGAATCTTGCCCGCCGGGATTATGTACCCAACCGGTTTAGCCAATGCTATTGAAAGCTTCTTGACTTTCCAAATAAATTTGGTCATAAACTTGCGAACGTGTATCAAATCTGTTTTAGATAGGCTAACAGGAAGCATTTGAATCAGGTAAAAGAGTTGGGGAAAAAAGATAAAGAAAAAAAAAATAGTCACTGGAGATTCGCTACCCGTCCTAGAACAGACAAAGGAAGTAGCTTCCATGAGTCTAGCATAGTGGTCAGTTTCACCATAACAGGAGAAAAATCTCTATACAAATTTGCGAGAGATGCTGAAATTTGAACTCCTAGATAAGTAACTATACTTGGCAAACTTAAAAAAGGAAAAGATGAGAAGTCAAAAGGAAGAAGAGGAGTCTTCTGGACATGTTATTATTATTATCATCATCATCATCATCCTCCTTTATATGGCGCTACAAGGGTTCCGCAGCGCCCAATTACAGAGTACATATACACATAATCAAAACAGGAAGACAGTGACTTACAGTTGAAAATAATATAGGACAAGTATAGGGTAACTAAGCATAACTACACTTGTAAATGACAGAGATAAGTTCCAAGGTGGCCACAAAACTGCGGGATTTGGGCAGTTGAGGATTATTAAAGTAAGAAAAGGATAAGCACATGAGGGAAGAGGGTCCTACTCGTGAGAGCTTACATTCTAAGGGGAGGGGTGGACAGACAGGGGGGAGACAGACAGACAGACACAGAGACAGACACAGAGACAGACACAGAGACAGACACAGAGACAGAGAGGTTGATTGGTATAAAGGCAAAAAACTGCTATTTCATTACTGCAAACCAACGTTTCGGAGCAGTGACGCCCCGTGACGACCCTTTGTTAAGGGGCGTCACTGCCCCGAAACGTTGGTTTGCAGTAATGAAATAAATTGCACTTTTTTTTCACCAATCAACATGCCTCTGAGTGTCGCTGCTCGTTTGAAGAGAGCTGTCTATTGTTTACCAGATGTACGGCCGGAGCAATCAATTTGGGGGGGCGAATGCCAATCCAAATATTGCATAGAATAGGATTTTAATTACCTACCGGTAAATCCTTTTCTCGTAGTCCATAAGGGATATTGGGGGAAATCTAGTACGATGGGTAAAAGACAGGGTCCAAAGGAGCCGATGCACTTAAAATTTCTTCACTGGGTGTACTGGCTCCTTCCCTCTATGCCCCCTCCCACAGGCAGTTATAGGAGAAATAGTGCCTGAAAAAGAAAGGACTTACTTGAGCATATTGAGTGGCGAGATTCACACACCAATAACATAAAACAACCAGCAAATTAGCCATAAAAGAGAACGCACTGAGGCAGGCGCCCAATATCCCTTATGGACTACGAGAAAAGTATTTATCGGTAGGTAATTAAAATCCTACTTTCTCTAGCATCCATAAGGGATATTGGGGGAATCTAGTACGATGGGGACGTCCCAAAGCGTCCAGAACAGGCAGTGACGTCTGCAGAACTGCCTGCCCAAACTTGGTATCCTCTTTGTCCAGGGTATCAAACCTGTAGAACTTCACAAAGTATTTTTACCCAACCAGGAAGCAGCTCGGCATAGTTGCAAGGCCGAGACACCACGCAGCCGCCCAGGAAGACCCCACCGATCTCGTAGAGTAGGCCTTCAGAGACTGTGGAACAGGTGAGGCTGCCAACGCACACGCCTGTTGGGATAATAAGCCTAATCAAACGAGCAATGGACTGCTTCAAAGCAGGGCAACCCTTTTAAAGGGCATCATATAGCACGAACAAGGAATCAGTCTTCCTGATTCGAGCCGCTCTTGACATAGATCTTCAAGACTCGTACAGCATCCAATGCCTCCGGAGGCGCAGAAGTGCCAGTACTTCACGGAACCACAATAGGTTGAGTCAAGTGGAACACAGAGACGGCCTTAGTCAGGAACTGCTGCCTAGTCCTGAGCTCCGCTCTGTCCTCGTAAAACACCAATTAGGGACTTTTACACAATAAGGCCCCCAATTCTGAGACACGCCTAGCAGAAGTCAGGGCCAACATCACCACTGTCATCCATGTGAGGTACTTGTCTTCTACCGCCATCAGAGGTTCAAACCAAGAGAACTGTAGAAAATCCAACAATACATTCAAATCCCAGGGTGCCGTGGGCGGCACAAAAAGAAGTTGTAGGTGAAGTACCCCTTGCAAGGTGGTCTGAACTTCTAGCAAAACTGACAATTTCTTCTGAAAGAAGATGTAGAGAGCTGAAATCTGGACCTTAATGGAACCCAGACGCAAACCCTTATCCAAACCAGCCTGAAGGAAACGTCTCAAGTGGAACTCCGCAGGCGGATATGTGCGTTCCTCGCACCAAGAGACATCTTCAGATAGGACAGTGTTTTGACATGACAGGCTTCCTAGCCTGAACCATAGTAGCAATAACCTTTTTGGAAAGGCCCTTGTGAGCTAGGATGTTCCGCTCAACCTCCATGCCGTCAAACAAAGTCGCCGTAAGTTCGGGTAGACGAATGGTCCTTGTTGAAGAAGATCTCTTCTCAGTGGTAGAGGCCAAGGGTCTTTGACGGACATGTTCAGAAGATCCGCGTACCACGCCCTCCGAGGCAATTGCCTGGACTCCTCGATTCCTGATTAGCTTTAGAACCCTTGGGAGCAATGGAACTGGAGGAAACAGGTAGACCAGCCAGTAAGGCCAAAGCGACGTCAGTGCATCCACCGCCCTCGCCTGAGGGTCCCTGGTTCATGAGCAATACCAACTAAGCTTCTTGTTGAGTCGAGAAACCATCATGTCTATTTTTGGTCAATGATCTGCTGAAACACCTGATGGTGGAGCTCCCACTCTCCCGGGTGGAGATCGTGACAACTCAGGAAGTCCGCTTCCCAGTTATCTACTCCCAGAATGAAGATTGCCGACATTGGTCTTGCATTTCTTTCTGCCCAGAGGAGTATCTTTGACACCTCTAGCATTCAGGCCCTGCTTTTTGTCCCTCCTTGCCGACTGATGTACGCCACTGCTGTGTCATTGTCCGACTGAACTTGAATCGCATTATCCCTGAGTAGAGGAGAGGCCTGGATCAGAGCATTGTAGATCGCCCGAAGTTCCAGAATGGTGATTGTAAGTAGGGCTTCGTGAGCTGACCACCTGCCCTAGAACTGAGCCCCCTGGGTGACCGCTCCCAATCCCCTCAGACTCGCATCCGTCGTGAGGAGGATCCAATCCTGAATACCGAAACTTTTACCTTCCAGTAGGTTGGAGGACTGCAGCTACCACAGGAGAGAAATCCTGGCCTGAGGTGACAGCCGTATTATCCGATGCATTTGAAGTGGTGATCTGGACCACTTGCTCAGGAGATCCAATTGAAACTTTCTGGCATGGATCGTCTCGTATGAGACTACCATCTTCCCCAACAATCTTATGCAAAGATGGATGAATATTCGCGTAGGCCGGAGGACCATTCTAACCATCTCTTGAAGTGTTCTCGCTTTGTCCTCTGGAAGGAACACTTTCTGGGCCACAGTATCCAGCAACATTCCCAGGAACAGGAGCCGCCGAGTTGGCTCCAGGTGGGACTTAAGTAAATTGAGGATCCACCTATGGTGTGACAGAAGTTGGATAGTGCAGTCTATATGGAGCAATAAAAGCTCCCTGGATCTTGCATTAATCAAGAGATCATCCAGATAAGGGACAATATTGACCCCCTGGACCCGGAGTTGGAACATCATCTCCGCCATCACCTTCGTTAACACCCTCGTAGCTGTGGACAGGTCGAAGGGTAGCACCTGGAACTGGTACTGATCGTCCAGCAAGGCAAACCTCAGGCAAGCCTGGTGAGGTGGCCAAATCGGTATATGGAGATAGGGGTCCTTTATATCCAGGGAGGACCGTAAACTCCTGTTCTTCCAGGGCTGCAATCACTGCTCGAAAGGATTCCATCTTGAACTTGAAAACCTTTAGGTAAGGGTTCAAGGATTTTAGATTCAAGATGGGCCTTAACGAACCGTCCAGTTTCAGAACCACGAACAGGTTGGAGTAGTAACCCTTTCCCTGTTGTTGCAGTGGCACTGGAACAATGACTTGGGACTGGAGCAATTTTAGGATGGCCTGTTGCAGCGTAACACGCTTATCCTCAAAAGCTGGTAAGCTTGATTTGAAAAATCGTTAGGGAGGAGCGCCGTCAAACTCCAGCTTGTAGCCCTGAGAAATGAGTTCCTTTACCCAGGTATCCTGGCAAGAGCATTCCCAGATGCGGCTGAAGTGACGCAGCCGAGCTCCCACCTCGAGATCCCCTCGAGGTGGGTGGGCACCATCATGCTGAGGACTTAGTGGAAGCTGAACTGGTGCTCTGGTCCTGAGAACCTGCGGTTGCTGGTTTTCTTGTCTTACCTCTGGTGCCTCTAGCCACATTGGAGACACCTCTGGCCCTAGATCGAAATCTGTTAGACCGAAAGGACTGGGTAGACGGACCCGTGTAGGAACATCTAGCCGGCAGGGGCCCCAGAAGGGGAAAAAAAAAAAAAAAAAAAAAAACTTAGATTCCCGGCAGTTACTTTAGAAATCCACATATCCAGTTCCACCCCAAAGACCCAATCCACTCAAAAAGGGAGAGAGAGACTCTACACTGCGCTTAGACTCTGCGTCCGCTATCCACAGACACAACCACAAAGCTCTGCGCACCGACACTGCCATAGTAGTGTTCCTAGCATTAATATTGCCATCTCCTTGAGAGAGTCACACAGGACGCGTGCAGTGTCCTGAATGTGTTTTAGGAGAGTTAGGGACATATCCTCCAAGAGTCCCTCCTGAATTTGAGTAGCCCACGTATGAATGGCATGAGTCATCCAGCAACCTGCTATGTCTGGTCTTTGTGATATACCTGCTGCTGTGTAGAAAAACTTCAGTGTAATCTCTATTTTTCTATCCCCAGGGTCCTTTATGGTAAAGGAGTCAGGAGCTGGCAGTACCGCCTTTTTAGATAGGCAAGATACTGATACGTCAACAGTCAGGGGTTCTTCACAGATTTTCCTGCCTTCAGGAGCAAATGGGAGAGTGTGCAAAAACCATCTTGACACTTGGTATTTTTTATCTGGAGTTTTCCAGGCTAACTTAAACAGGTCATCTAACTCTGCAGAATCAGGGAAAGTGACCCTGAGTTTGCTCTGTGCTAAGAAAACCAACTGCTGTGCTGCAGCGTCCTCTAGAGGGAGCTTTAACACGTTCCCAAATAGCTAGAATGAGGGGTTCAGTACCTTGCCTAGAAGGGGAATCCCCAGTAACAGGATCCAATTTCTCCCCCTCCTCCTGCGTCTCCTCATTAGAGCCTGAGAGTCAAGCAGGAAACCCACGCTTTTGTGGTCCTGATCGAGAGAGAGAGAGAGAGAGAGAGAGAGAGAGAGAGAGAGAGAGAGAGAGAGAGAGAGAGAGAGAGAGAGAGAGGGGGCTCCCTTCCAGCTAGGTCTGCAACAGCCTGCTGCAGTTATAGTTTTTTGAGCATTAGCAGTGAGCTGAGATGACACATATGACATCATGGATTTTATGGCACCTAGCCAGGAAGGCTCTTGACCCTCCTCCCCAGTCCCCTCACTGTGCTGTGAGTACAGACTACATTGTTCACATGATATGGAACCAGATGTAGAGGGAGAGAATCTGGTGTGACATACACTGCATAATTGGTGTTTTACCATGTTTACAGTAAACACTTACATACACAAGACAAGTAATACAATAGCAAGCCTGCCTTTACTGTACGTGAGAGGGAGATAGAGAAGGGAACAGCAAACCCAAGCTAAACGGCCCCAGTGAGGCTGCAACCAGTTATATCACAGTGAAATACTGGAGATCATTGTCCTTTCCAGGACACAGATAATGTACAATAGCGGCTCACTCCCTTTGCTACACTCCTGTACCAGTTTTCATGGGTATCCCGAGTATCTGGAGGAGCTGTGTGTGTCTGCTGCTGTAGCTGTCAGCAGAGGACGGCGTCAAAACGCCGCTGGTCCCACTCTGAGGAAGCACCGCCCCCTGTAATGGCGACGGATTTATACTGGCAAAGTCTCCCTAGGAGTGTAAAAACCATCACAGCAACTGCTAGTTTTAACCACCGCTGCCAATGTACATAGGGGGGCTATAGCGGGTCCCCCCCCAGGAGGGTCACGTATGCCTCCCCGCATTATTGCCGCACCATGAACTGGTAAATCCTTTCCTCGTAGTCCATAGAGGATGCTGGGGTCCACATTAGTACCATGGGGTATAGACAGGTCCACTAGGAGCCATTGGCACTTTAAGAGTTTGAATGTGTGGGCTGGCTCCTCCCTCTATGCCCCTCCTACCAGACTCACTAGGAGCCATTGGCACTTTAAGAGTTTGAATGTGTGGGCTGGCTCCTCCCTCTATGCCCCTCCTACCAGACTCAGTCTAGAAACTGTGCCCGAGGAGACGGACACCTTCGAGAGAAGGCTTATACACCGATCGTGGCGAGATTCATACCAGCTCACACATATAAGGCAAAACAAAGCTAACTAGCTTTCAAACTCAGCAACAGCTGAAGCATTACTTAACCAAGTAACAAGGCAGTATGCAACTAGAACAGAGTCGTACTAAACCAGATAACCATTGCAGGATAACGAAGCGCTACAAGAAAAGGATTTACCAGTAGGTAATTAAAATCCTATTTTCTCTTACGTCCTAAAAGGATGCTGGGGTCCACATTAGTACCATGGTGAGGTACCAACGCTCCCAGAACGGGAGGGAGAGCGCGGAGGCACCTGCAGAACTGATTGGCCTCCGAGGACCTAACGTTTGGTCAGAAGGAAGAAAAGGTGACTTACCCGCAGTTGCTGTGGAAATCCAAGCATCTAGCGCATCCCCCAAAAAGAGCCTGACCTGTGTAGGGTAGGTTCTCCACACCTCTCCTGGATTCCGTGTCGGCAGACCATTGGCACAGCCAGAGTCCTCTACGAGCTGAGAAAGACATGGAAGAAATCCCTGCAGCCATCGAACCCAGGTCTTTCATGGATTCCATCGTTAATCCCGCAGAATCCTGTATGTTACGCAAGAACAATTCAATGTCACTTTTATCCATTGTATCCAATTCCTTAAGTAACGTGCCAGACCACTTTACTATAGCCTTAGAAATCCATGCACAGGCAATGGTAGGACGTAATATCGCCCCCGAAGCAGTGTACATGGATTGAAGCCCAACTGCTAACAAATTTGCTACTGCAATCAACTCTGAATTACCCCTTATTTCTGAAAGAAGTGCATTAAAAAAACACTCACAGCTCAAGCACAGTAGAAAAAGAGGATCATGCTCACAGACAACACCCAACACTGGCAGATGTCAAATGGGACCAGCTAGATACACTTGGAGAGGGGAAGGTGTATATACTGTTGTTGATAAGCCAATAGTAAGCCTCCATATACTTTGCTGACTCCAGAGACAGCACAGCAGTAATACCTGGAAGCTCATCTCGATTGAAGTGAACACACTCCACACTGAAGCCAACCCAAAATAGAAAAACTATGAGACCAACTACCAGTGGAACACTCAATTACGAGATATTGACCTACAAATTTGTAGTTACAGGTGGATAACCTCAAGGACACCATCTAGAACTTAACCTCCAAAACCTAAAGGTTTTAGGTCCAGCATGGGTCAAAAGAAACTGTCCAGATTCAGAACAAGACAGATGGTTTCTCCAAGATAAAATGATTAGGTTGTTGTTACAGGAAGAGCAGAATAGAATAGTCTGCATGGGGATTTAAGAATCTATATAAAAAAATAAAAAAAAATAAAAAGCAACACTATCCTCGACATGCAGGTTCTTTCATTGAAGCCACCAGTAGCACCAGTTGTTGAAGTGAAACAGTCCCAGAGGAGAAGGCTCCCTCCATGGTAAATCCTGTGTGGGTGGATTTCCCCAACATGTCTGCTACTTATCTGAAGCCTTGGGAGCTTGGCACCTAAGTGCTCAAGCCTGTGATCCATGTTGCTCGTATACGCGGAGTAAAATACTGTACTCTAGGATTTTAATCATTACCTAGCCTGTCGGACAAGTCAGTAAAATTGTATTTTTCAAGCACAAGAAACCAAACACTGATGTCTGAGGGTCTAAGAGGCTGGTGCACAGTTGTGTGAAGACTCATGAACAAGAACAATTGGAGGAGGAATAATAGTACCAATGAATAATCCAGAAATGTAGCACTTGAACAAGAGAAGTCACATCATACAGTATGTGCAATAACACCCATTATCCTGGTTTAAAACTTATCTACAAATTTATGTATAAGTTTTTTGCAAGATTTCATCAGCTCTTTATATTATGGGAGGTGATTACATGAGCACGTAGAAATAAGAGTAAAATATTTTCTTTATACAATATAGAGTTCAATCTATTATATAAAGAAAATACACCCCAGCATGACAGTTTTTCTGCTAAAACTGTGGCAGGGCATGCTGGGATGTATAGCTCCACAGGCTGCCTAACCCTACAATCAACTTTCGAGATCACTTTACAACAGGGAAAGGGAGATATTTTTGGAAGACAAAACACTGTGGCCTATGGATTGGACAGAGTACACAACACTAACTTTTTTTTTTTTTTTTTTTTTTACACCTTTATAGACTCAAAGATGTTGTTACCTGATGTAATATCAATGCTGTGACGATCTTCTTCCAGTCTGCGTATTTTTTCTTCTAGTTCACTTTGAACAGTGTCGTAGAGTAACAACTTCTCACTCTGAAACAGAAGAATAAAATTGAGAAGATTCTCACATCCCTACTCTTTGCTGTTGGGGTACCATGCTCCTCTTCACTAAGCAAGAGTCAGTTTGTGGCTATCAACTTACTTTAAATCCCATTCATCATGTCACAATACCCACTCACAGGCAAACGTCTTATGTTAGACCAGTGATGGCTAACCTTGACACTCCAGCTGTTGAACTACACATCCCAGCATGCCCTGCATCAGTTTTAGCAAGGCCAAATAGCAAAACTGTAGCAGGGTATGCTGGGATGTGTAGTTCAACAACAGCGGGAGTGTCAAGGTTAGACCACTGCATTAGACCATAGTCTACATCAGGCATAGGCATCCATTGGCACTAGTTCCACAAGGCAGCACTCACAAACGCTTTCATGGCATCCACAGTTTCAGGTCCTCCTACTATGCCCATTGTGCTGCTCCATCTCATTCTTCCCCACAGAAGAAATCTTTTCAATAAACTAGACCTTCACCAAACTGAAGACCACAAGTGTGGCATGCTTAACAAGCAAAGCCTGGTCCTCAGGTGGATGAATCCTGCCACAGTTAGTCCCACTCACAGACTACGAACTACAAAATTCTGACTTACTGTATATCTCACTCGCCAGAGTACAAACTTTCAACCTAACCTGCACAAATCACAAATAGGAAAAACAGGGAAGCCATTAACAGTAGTTTAAACCATCTAATATTTTGGCAAATGTTTGTATGTTAGAATGGAGTTGACACACCAGAAATTATTTTGGCTTGTGAGGTCCGGTTCCCAAGGAGAAAAACCATTGCCAACCTCTGGTCTACATAATGATGATGTGCTGCTGAACTGGTCAATAAAAGAATCTAAGTCATTCAATCTTAATTCTGTAATTGAAGCATGTTATGCACTGCACACAAGTTCCTAATTCAAATTATTAGAGGCTAAAATAAAAACAAGCATATCTCAATATAGGGAGTAACTGACAAAACACCCCACTACTTAGTACAACATAACTTCAAACCAACACACTGACCCTGTGACCCTGGCTATTCCATACATAGGACATTTGAGTACTAAGGACCCGATTCAGTACTGTACTTAGTCCTCATAATTCATGTACATCTTTGACAGCAAAGTACTGCAAATGCACGGGACCCATTCAGCATATGTGCAGAACAGGTCCTGTGTTTTCACATGCAGGGACCCCTAAGCTTCAGTACTGACAAGGGGAGAGAAAAGAAAGCTCTTGTGTGGGCGCACTCTTATGAAAAGAAGAAGAATTCTTCAATTATGAAATAAAGATGATTAAAACATATGTTTATTACTCAAGATTAAAATAATTACCCATCTGCGATCCAAAAGAAAAAGAGTGTGAAATAATGAGAGTGAGAAAATATTAAAAATGTTCTGGTCTGTTAATCACGAGAGAGAGATTAGAAAGTCTGCAGACACCTGATAGTCTGGCACCCGATTGCCCTGACCAGTACAGATGTTCTGTATTAATGGGACCAAGAGAGGAGGTCAGTGTTGTCTTAGAAGGACCACTTAAATTGGGTCAATACTGTACACTTTGCTGGTCACCCGTTACTCCGTATAGCACATGTAATTGTATACCTTTTCGTAACCTGACGCTTATAAAGATGTAAAGAAAAAGATAGGAAAAAGAAAAAAGCAATTAGTGGTGATACTGCTGTTGGTGTCCACCCTTCAGAGGAAGGGGAATAGTTCCTACTCTACAACACCGGGTATTCCCAGGGAGTCTCCTCTCAAGGTACTGACCCAGCCCGACGCTGTTTGGCTTCCAAGATCGGACGAGATCGGGCATTAGCAGCGTGGTATGATAGTAGAGAGGCTATCTACCAATGAGAGTGCACCTAAATACGAATGGTAGGATTGGGAGATTTAGAGAAAGATAAGACCATAAAATGTGTGGATCTACTTTCCACGTTAGGCAAGGTGAAACAAGTGCCACACTGTGGCGTTGTACACCCTGGATCGTAGATGAGAGTCCACAGAGAGATAGTAAGCACAGGAAGGAATAATATGAAAAAAAATAAGCCCATTAGGATTCGGTTAGTGGTTGGTATCAGGGGGGAGATAAAGAAAACAAAATCAAAGATATAAGACATAGGGTAGGTTCGTAAACAAAATATGAGTCAAATATACATTGTTTTTGTGCATGGACACCTCTGAGTACTGTAGCAGAAAATCATTACTTGGGCAAAAGTCAAATCAAACTTACATAGAGTATAACACACTGCGTAAAACTTTATAAATCGGGCAGTGTGCAAGGAGCATAATTTTTTAATTTATTAAACTTAATTTGTTGCATTTTTTTGTTCCGTTTAACCCCTGGCAAATTATTCCCATTTTTAACATGGAGCTACGGCACTCTTCCCCGTGACCCTGTTCGCCTTATCTGATTGGACATATGCATATTACCCAGATGCACATGCGGGAGCATTTTTACTCCCACTCTCCTTAGTCCGCCCATCCGTAACTGTCCTAGGCGTACCCGCGCCCCGATTGGCCGGGACGCACTACACACTTGCCCCTATTGGCTCCGTACTCCAGCAGGGGGATTTTTCTAATCTTTTGCCCCCATGCTGAGCTAGGTAATACCAGCCGGTTCGGTAACACTCAGGCGCATAGTAAATTATCTAACCTAAGTATACCTCATTCCTACAATCTTTTAGTATTGTATCTTTACTCCGATATACTCCTGGCATTCTAATCCCACTTCCAACATGGCGCCACTATGTGTCTCCCCGTGACCTTTTCCCCCATCGTATTGGTTATGTGGGTATCACCCACACACGCGATTGCGAGCGTCCGCCCACCCACTGTTCTTAGACCGCCCATCCGTTACTGTCATGTACAAGAATGTATATTTGACTCATTTTGTTTACGAACCTACCCTACGCCTTATATCTTTGATTTGTTTTCTTCATCTCCCCACTGATACCAACCACTAGCCGAACTCTAATGGGCTTAATTTTTTTCATACTATTCCTTCCTGTACTTACTATCTCTCTGTGGACTCTCATCCACGATCCAGGGTGTACAACGCCACACAGTGTGGCTCTTGTTTCACCTTGCCTAACGTGGAAAGTAGATCCACACATTTTATGGTCTTATCTTTCTCTAAAAATCCCATTCCTACCATTCGTATTTAGGTGCACTCTCATTGGTAGATAGCCTCTCTACTATCATACCACGCTGCTAATGCCCGATCTCGTCCGATCTTGGAAGCCAAACAGCGGCGGGCTGGGTCAGTACCTTGAGAGGAGACTCCCTGGGAATACCCGGTGTTGTAGAGTAGGAACTATTCCCCTTCTTCTGAAGGGTGGACACCAACAGCAGTATCACCACTAATTGCTTTTTTCTTTTTCCTATCTTTTTCTTTACATCTTTATAAGCATCAGGTTACGAAAAGGTATACAATTACATGTGCTATACGGAGTAACGGGTGACCAGCAAAGTGTACAGTATTGACCCAATTTAAGTGGTCCTTCTAAGACAACACTGACCTCCTCTCTTGGTCCCATTAATACAGAACATCTGTACTGGTCAGGGCAAACGGGTGCCAGACTATCAGGTGTCTGCAGACTTTCTAATCTCTCTCTCGTGATTAACAGACCAGAACATTTTTAATATTTTCTCACACATTATTTCACACTCTCCTTTTCTTTTGGATCGCAGATGGGTAATTATTTTAATCTTGAGTAATAAACATATGTTTTAATCATCTTTATTTCATAATTGAAGAATTCTTCTTCTTTTCATAAGAGTGCGCCCACACAAGAGCTTTCTTTTCTCTCCCCTTGTCAGTACTTGTACTTTCTAGCTCTGGGCGCATCACCAACAGGGACTATAATTGAAGGGTCTTATTTTTCTTTCCAGCAATTGTAATGGTCCATTTTTGGTTTTCTACTATCTGTTTACTAATCATACACCAGTGCCCAGTCGCTCTTCCTTGTTGATACCCCTAAGCTTCAGCCTGATTGACAAGCTGCACTCGTTTGGGGTGGGGAGGGGGTGGCGCCAGGTGGCATTCCCAAAAAGGAGGACGTGTTGCCCTTGTTTTCGGGTATTGCCATGGCCTGCGACCGAGTCTTCCAACGCACATTTACTGGCCCCGGCTACGGATCAGAGACAGCCATCTGAGTAACTGTTTATGTAGAGGATCAAATGCTGCATCCTCAGACGAAGCAGCGGATCACACAAGTATACATAAGACACCCCCTGCAGCCTCTCTGCATCACCCCCCTCCATATGTACATATTACTTTATAAGTCAAGAAAACAGAATATTACCTCACAGTGTTGGCGGGCTGCCTGAATTTCACAGTCATGCTTGTTCTTTACAGATTCTAAGCACAGCTCTCGATATATTCCTGAGATTTTTTTTTTTTTTTAAATAAAACAGAAAAATTCCTTATTAATTCCTTGTCAAAACAGAAAGACTAAAACATTAAACTTAATATAACAAACGGTGTATGGTATCTCAGAGGGAGACAACTGCCAGTATTAGGCTTGTGCAGTTACCAAGGTTTCATCTGTGAGACCTCACAACTACTATTTAAAAAAAATCAACTTGTTCCACCAAAGCTTATAAAAAGGGTTAGAGATTATACATACCAAATTATGCACAATAATGTTATTAAAAAAAGCTTTAAATTTTTTTTAGCATGCTTTATGTGCCAACATAAACGGGATGAGGAGTTGTTGCTGTGGCAGGACCCATACACCACGGTATTGGTTTTATCACTTTAGGACTGTGATGGATCAGAGGTAAGAACTAATACAAACTGTAAAGCCTTTTTCCACTGGGTATTGAAAAAAAAGAAAAGAAAAAGGGAATAGATTAAGGAGTGCAAAACAGGTAGGTATGAGGCCTTAAAAGTTCTGAAATACATGACTTGTATACTCCAACTGTACCTTTTTGGCCGGTACAGTACCTTTGTTTTGTTTTTGTTTTTTTATGGTCTGTACTGGCCAAAAAGGGCTTTGAACCGATATTTTGTTCACTAAATCTCCATAGACAGTATAAGAAAGGGGGAGTGGCCACGCCCCTTTTCCTAATTTGTACCGGTTTTCGAGTGTTCAATGTTGGAGGGTATGCATGACTTTGTAATTGAAACTGTTACAATACCTTTAGTTTAGGCAGATCAACAGATACGGAGCCACATGCAGCAGAATATTATGGCACTAAAAAAAAATAATAATCCTATCCTCAAGCCTGGCATGATCCCAACGCACCATACCTGCCACTTTTGTCCGTATCTGCATGTTCTCTTGTAAGGTTGCCAGTGGTTCTAAGTACTCAGGAGCTTTGCCAGCAATCACTTCCTGCAATTTGGCATCCACTTGACTCAACCGTTCTTTGTAAAGTCTATAAAAGAAGGAAATGCTACATTTCAGAAATGGTTTTCTTTTGCAGCCTTGTAAAATGAAATTGTGCAGTCTGATGATTTCTAACATAAAACTCCTAGTGCCAAACAGCAGCACCAAATGCAGATGTTCACGAGAAAATCCCTAACTCATTCTACGGCGCATGCGGTAGAGTGTACGCACAAAGGAGAACAGTATTGGGAGAAGTGCTAGGGGTCCCTGGGATGTGGCTTAGCGCACATACAGAGATGGTCAGTCTTGTGAGTGAAAGTGGAGCTCACACAGGAAGCCAACGTGACACAGAAAGACAAGAAAACTCCACCTGTTATAGCACTGGTAACTGTTTCCACAGGTCTGAATGCTAGATAGGAGCAGATTAATCAACGAGTTTTATTATCCAAAAGAGGATTTTAAAACTCATTACGTACAAAAGGCAGTTATAAGACAATTGGCTGGAGCACCACTTATCATATGCAACGAGTTTTAAGACTCATTGCGGATGATAAAACTCATTGATAAATTAGCCCCATAGACTATTAGTTTCCAAAAGATCTTTATTTTTATGGCTACTGTATTTTCTGACCTTTTACATGTCATGATTAGGTATGTAAACTTCTACTCCTAATATAAACTGTACTCAATGATATCACCCTTATAGGAAAATATTGTATTACTATTGTTTTTAATTAGGTTTTGTTTTTAGCCCAAATTATTAAGAGTATATTTTATTTATATCCTTCATACAGCAACACCGCAATCCTGAACTTTACAGATAACATTTAAGTTACTCCGTTTCAGTCCATACTTCCAGTGGAGCTTAGACAGTTTTAATTACTTACCAGATCCAATTGGTCAATTTCAGGGAACACGGAGGAAATATACATAATACAGGTCGAACATAAAACACCACACAGAGCAGGACAGATTGGGGGCAGCAAAGCTAGCCACTTTGCCACCCTATACTGTTCACTATGCCAGGTTTGGGCAAAGTCACTGAAAGTCAGGAGAGTCTTAGAACTAAATTTTATTTAACATGAAGAGGATTGGGATGGGAATGCCGCACAGGATTAAGTGATTTATAATGAATAATAATAAATGAAATGTCTCCGAAAAAAGCTGACAGGTTAGACAGTCTAAAATGAATCACCTTCTGCCAGTAAGGATAAATATCTATGGGTAGAAAAAAAATGGTGATTGTCAGCGGTGCTCCCAAAAGGTCCAAACGTATTTAAGTATAGGAAGAGAAAGCTAGAAAAAAAGTGACCTTGGTTGGGAGCACTCACTCCCGGAGAGTAGCTTGAAATTATTGATATATGTATGAGTAGTCATGTAACATTGAGATAATTAAAACGTAACTTTTAATAGTATATGTATATAAAAAACTGGGTACACCAATTAGAATTGCAAGAAAAAAAGAAAAATTAAACAAATAATGAATGAATGGCTCTAAACTTTATAAGCCACACATAAAGCTAAATCTGCGAACATATTGATGGACTACTACTGTGGTAATTTGGTGTCTGGCAAGCATATGCCCATCCTCCCGCAGAGTCAGCGCAATCACCAATGGAGTTCCATCAGTAACCTACAACACCTGGTATTCCTAAGTGGTCTCCCACTAAAGTACTGACCAGGCCCAACGCTGTATTGCCTCCAAGATCAGACGGGGTTGGGCATATCCAGTGTGGTATGGTAGTAGGTTACGTATGGAAAAGGGCAGCGAGTGCAGCTGTTATATAACAAATTGAAGGATGTTTATTATTGTGCCAGTTTTCTTAAATGCATTTATCTAACCCGTTAAGGATATTTAGTTGACCGTCATTGCACCGATTGGCAACCCAAACACATGGGTATGCGGAGGTTAAATCATATGGTCAACAAGGGTTAGTGACAGCGAGTCTCTGTTTTTCCTGTACATAGCATGAGGCAAAACAAGGAAAGTAGCCTATTACAATTTAAGGCATGTGTGACAAACGAACACAAAATCCGAGGAAAAGATATCGGTTATTGCAGACTGGATCTACCTGTCAAAAAAGCATTGGTTGGAAAATACTTTGTGCATTTAAAACATGCCAGAGAGCCTGAATCATTTAATAGCCAGAGTTGCGGCTGAGTACCTAAGGTGCTTTGTATGATTAATTGTATTATTACCCGTGGTATTCAGCCGCAACTCTGGCTATTAAATGATTCAGGTTCTCTGGCATGTTTTAAATGCACAAATTGAGAACAAACCTATACTGCAGGGCATTTGAAGTTGCAGCGCTGTTTTTTTGTTTTTTTCTTAAATTTGCACCTGGCTTCTTAGTATCAGTCTATGCAAAATTTATGGCAATAATTGTATCTGATGTACTGGCTGCCATTATTTGACTGTTTGCTATTGTAGCAAGTACTCTTTGTCCCCCCCTTTTTTTGATATATACCAAAAAGGTGGCAACAATTGTATCTGGTGCATTGGATGTTATAATAAAAACTTATTCAACTATTCATCTTTCTGTTATTGTAGCTAGTATTCTTTGTTTCTTCCTCTGATATAAACTAAACACTACACCTGACAGCGAGCACGGAAATTTTTTTTTTATTAATGTTGATGTAACAGAGTATTTTCCAACTAATGCTTTTTTGACAGGTAGATCCAGTCTGCAATAACAGATATCTTTTCCTCGGATTTTGTGTTCGTTTGTCACACATGCCTTAAATTGTAATAGGCTACTTTCCTTGTTTTGCCTCATGCTACGTACAGGAAAAACAGAGGCTCGCTGTCACTAACCCTTGTTGACCATATGATTTAACCTCCGCATACCCATGTGTTTGGGTTGCCAATCGGTGCAATGACGGTCAACTAAATATCCTTAACGGGTTAGATAAATGCATTTAAGAAAACTGGCACAATAATAAACATCCTTCAATTTGTTATATAACAGCTGCACTCGCTGCCCTTTTCCATACGTAACCTACTACCATACCACACTGGATATGCCCAACCCCGTCTGATCTTGGAGGAAATACAGCGTTGGGCCTGGTCAGTACTTTAGTGGGAGACCACTTAGGAATACCAGGTGTTGTAGGTTACTGATGGAATTCAATTGGTGATTGCGCCGACTCCGCGGGAGGATGGGCATATGCTTGCCAGACACCAAATTACCACAGTAGTAATCCATCAATATGTTCGCAGATTTAGCTTTATGTGTGGCTTATAAAGTTTAGAGCCATTCATTCATTATTTGTTTATTTTTTCTCTTTTTTCTTGCAATTCTAATTGGTGTACCCAGTTTTTTATATACATATACTATTAAAAGTTACGTTTTAATTATCTCAATGTTACATCACTACTCATACATATATCAATAATTTCAAGCTACTCTCCGGGAGTGAGTGCTCCCAACCAAGGTCACTTTTTTCTAGCTTTCTCTTCCTATCCTTAACTAAATTTTATTTATAAGGCGCCACAAGTGGTTCCCAGCGCAGTACATACGGCACAAATTAGAATACAGGGAACACAGAACCTAACATTACAGTAACTGAAAAAAGAAAAACAGAACAGGTAACTATTAGCACCACAATTCTCAGTGCACAATGCAGCCGAGATGTAAGGAAGTAAAGGAGTAACTGGCGTTCTACTGGGAGCAGGCAGCCACTGGAAGAGATGAACGGTTATGAACGAGAGATGTGGGTATAAATGGTCGCTGAGTAGGAGAGCTGTAATTGAAGTACGAGAGAAGAGGGTGAGAACAAGAGGAAAAAGGGCCCTGCTCCAGAGAGCTTACAATCTACGAGGAGAGGACAGACAGACAGGTGACCTGAAGCGTGAGCAAGGGGAAGGTAGCCTGATGGCAGAATGTAAGCCAGACAGAAATAGCCAAGGCATGAGGCAGGCGGTTGGGAGAGTGGTCTGGTGACTTGGTTATGCGGCAAAAGGTTATGCTTTGATGAACAGGTGGATTTTCAGTGCCCGTTTGAAGCTACGCAAGGTTGGGGAGAGTCTAATAGAGTGAGGGAGCTTGTTCCAGTGAAGGGGTGCAGCATGAGCAAAATCTAGGATTTGCGCATGGGGTACAGTGACCAGGGTAGAGCAGAGTTGTCATTGGTCGACCAGTGGGGGTGGGAGGGAGTATATAGGGAGGAGTGGAGTTAAAGAGGGCCTTGTATGTGAGGATGAGTTTAAAGAGGATTCTGTGGGGGTATGGGATCCAGTGCAGATTTTGATGAAGGAGAGTAGCAGATCTGGAGTGGCGGGAGAGGAAGATAAGTCTAGCAGCGGTGGATGCAGAAAATCTTGTGGTGCACAGAGTACATAAAACATATATACAGTATACACATTAACAGTCTATCTTAGAACAACCCAATTTTTTTTACAGTTTTTATTGAAATTTAAGCAGTTTAAGGTATCGGTGTACTCTGAAAGTATAGAATAAACAAGTGGAGAGTGGAAAAAAAAAAATCAGAATCAAATTTTTGTTCAGTAACTACCATTTTCAGATGTCATCAATGAACACACCTGTGGCATTGTTTCTACAAAGAAAATAATAATTTACTTACCGATAATTCTATTTCTCGTAGTCCGTAGTGGATGCTGGGAACTCCGTAAGGACCATGGGGAATAGCGGCTCCGCAGGAGACTGGGCACAAAAGTAAAGCTTTAGGACTACCTGGTGTGCACTGGCTCCTCCCCCTATGACCCTCTTCCAAGCCTCAGTTAGGATACTGTGCCCGGACGAGCGTACACAATAAGAAAGGATTTTGAATCCCGGGTAAGACTCATACCAGCCACACCAATCACACCGTACAACCTGTGATCTGAACCCAGTTAACAGCATGATTACAGAGGAGCTTCTGAAAAGATGGCTCACAACAATAATAACCCGATTTTTGTAACAATAACTATGTACAAGTATTGCAGACAATCCGCACTTGGGATGGGCGCCCAGCATCCACTACGGACTATGAGAAATAGAATTATCGGTAAGTAAATTCTTATTTTCTCTGACGTCCTAGTGGATGCTGGGAACTCCGTAAGGACCATGGGGATTATACCAAAGCTCCCAAACGGGCGGGAGAGTGCGGATGACTCTGCAGCACCGAATGAGAGAACTCCAGGTCCTCCTCAGCCAGGGTATCAAATTTGTAGAATTTAGCAAACGTGTTTGCCCCTGACCAAGTAGCTGCTCGGCAAAGTTGTAAAGCCGAGACCCCTCGGGCAGCCGCCCAAGATGAGCCCACCTTCCTTGTGGAATGGGCTTTTACAGATTTTGGCTGTGGCAGGCCTGCCACAGAATGTGCAAGCTGAATTGTACTACAAATCCAACGAGCAATAGTCTGCTTAGAAGCAGGAGCACCCAGCTTGTTGGGTGCATACAGGATAAACAGCGAGTCAGATTTTCTGACTCCAGCCGTCCTGGAAACATATTTTCAGGGCCCTGACTACGTCCAGCAACTTGGAGTCCTCCAAGTCCCTAGTAGCCGCAGGTACCACAATAGGCTGGTTCAAGTGAAACGCTGAAACCACCTTAGGGAGAAATTGAGGACGAGTCCTCAATTCTGCCCTGTCCGTATGAAAAATTAGGTAAGGGCTTTTATAGGATAAAGCCGCCAATTCTGAGACACGCCTGGCTGAAGCCAGGGCCAACAGCATTACCACTTTCCATGTGAGATATTTTAAGTCCACAGTGGTGAGTGGTTCAAACCAATGTGATTTTAGGAACCCCAAAACTACATTGAGATCCCAAGGTGCCACTGGAGGCACAAAAGGAGGCTGTATATGCAGTACCCCCTTGACAAACGTCTGAACTCCAGGAACTGAAGCCAGTTCTTTCTGGAAGAAAATCGACAGGGCCGAAATTTGAACCTTAATGGACCCTAATTTTAGGCCCATAGACAGTCCTGTTTGCAGGAAATGCAGGAAACGACCCAGTTGAAATTCCTCTGTAGGGGCCTTCCTGGCCTCGCACCACGCAACATATTTACGCCAAATACAGTGATAATGCTGTACGGTCACATCCTTCCTGGCTTTGATCAGGGTAGGGATGACTTCATCCGGAATGCCTTTTTCCTTCAGGATCCGGCGTTCAACCGCCATGCCGTCAAACGCAGCCGCGGTAAGTCTTGGAACAGACAGGGTCCCTGCTGGAGCAGGTCCCTTCTTAGAGGTAGAGGCCACGGGTCCTCTGTGAGCATCTCTTGAAGTTCCGGGTACCAAGTCCTTCTTGGCCAATCCGGAGCCACGAGTATAGTCCTTACTCCTCTCCTTCTTATGATTCTCAGTACCTTGGGTATGAGAGGCAGAGGAGGGAACACATACACTGACTGGTACACCCACGGTGTTACCAGAGCGTCCACAGCTATTGCCTGAGGGTCCCTTGACCTGGCGCAATATCTGTCTAGTTTTTTGTTGAGGCGGGACGCCATCATGTCCACCTTTGGTTTTTCCCAACGGTTCACAATCATGTGGAAGACTTCTGGGTGAAGTCCCCACTCTCCCGGGTGGAGGTCGTGTCTGCTGAGGAAGTCTGCTTCCCAGTTGTCCACTCCCGGAATGAACACTGCTGACAGTGCTATCACATGATTTTCCGCCCAGCGAAGAATCCTTGCAACTTCTGCCATTGCCCTCCTGCTTCTTGTGCCGCCCTGTCGGTTTACGTGGGCGACTGCCGTGATGTTGTCTGACTGGATCAACACCGGCTGACCTTGAAGCAGAGGTCTTGCTAGGCTTAGAGCATTGTAGATGGCCCTTAGCTCCAGGATATTTATGTGAAGTGATGTCTCCAGGCTTGACCACAAGCCCTGGAAATTTCTTCCCTGTGTGACTGCTCCCCAGCCTCTCAGGCTGGCATCCGTGGTCACCAGGACCCAGTCCTGAATGCCGAATCTTCGGCCCTCTAGAAGATGAGCACCCTGCAACAACCACAGGAGAGACACCCTTATCCTTGGTGACAAGATTATCCGCTGATGCATCTGAAGATGCGACCCGGACCATTTGTCTAGCAGATCCCACTGGAAGGTTCTTGCGTGGAATCTGCCGAATGGGATTGCTTCGTAAGAAGCCACCATCTTTCCCAGGACCCTTGTGCATTGATGCACTGAGACTTGGCCTGGTTTTAGGAGCTTTCTGACTAGTTCGGATAACTCCCTGGCTTTCTCCTCCGGGAGAAACACCTTTTTCTGGACTGTGTCCAGGATCATCCCTGATAGTGACAGTTCTGTACCACAAACCTGAGGTACCCTTGGTGAGAAGGGTAAATTGGGACATGTAGGTAAGCATCTTTGATGTCCAGAGACACCATATAGTCCCCTTCTTCCAGGTTTGCAATCACTGCTCTGAGTGACTCCATCTTGAATTTGAACCTTTGTATGTAAGTGTTCAAGGATTTTAGGTTTAAAATTGGTCTGACCGAGCCGTCCGGCTTCGGTACCACAAATAGTGTGGAATAGTACCCCTTTCCCTGTTGTAGGAGGGGTACCTTGATTATCACCTGCTGGGAATATAGCTTGTGAATGGTTTCCAATACTGTCTCCCTGTCCGAGGGAGACGTCGGTAAAGCAGACTTTAGAAAACGGCGAGGGGGAGACGTCTCGAATTCCAATTTGTACCCCTGAGATACCACCTGAAGGATCCAGGGGTCCACTTGCGAGTGGGCCCACTGCGCACTGAACTTCTTGAGACGGGCCCCCACCGTGCCTGAGTCCGCTTGTAAAGCCCCAGCGTCATGCTGAGGACTTTGCGGAGGCGGGAGAGGGCTTTTGTTCCTGGGAACTGGCTGTTTGTTGCAGCCTTTTTCCTCTCCCTCTGCCACGGGGCAGAAATGAGGCGCCTTTTGCCCGCTTGCCCTTATGGGGCCGAAAGGACTGCGCCTGATAATACGGCGTCTTCTTAGGTTGAGTAGCTACAGTACCTGGGGTAAAAATGTGGATTTTCCAGCAGTTGCCGTGGCTACCAGGTCTGATAGACCTACCCCAAATAACTCCTCCCCCTTATAAGGCAATACTTCCATGTGCCTTTTAGAATCCGCATCACCTGACCACTGCCGCGTCCATAAACCTCTTCTTGACGAAATGGACAGCGCGCTAACTCTTGATGCCAGTCAGCAAATATCCCTCTGTGCATCACGCATATATAGAAATGCATCCTTCAAATGCTCTATAGTCAGTAATATACTGTCCCTATCTAGGGTATCAATATTTTCAGTCAGGGAATCCGACCACGCCAGGCCCGCACTGCACATCCAGGCTGAGGCGATTGCTGGTCGCAGTATAACACCCGTGTGAGTGTATATACATTTTAGGATATTCTCCAGCTTTCTATCGGCAGGTTCCTTTAGGGCGGCCGTATCAGGAGAGGGTAGTGCTACCTGTTTAGACAAGCGTGTGAGCGCTTTATCCACCCTAGGGGGTGTTTCCCAACGTGCCCTATCCTCTGGCGGGAAAGGGTACGATGCCAATAACCTTTTAGGAATTATCAGTTTTTTATCGGGGGAAACCCACGCCTCATCACACACTTCATTTAATTCCTCGGATACAGGAAAAACTACAGGCAGTCTTTTCTCACCAAACATAATACTCTTTTTAGTGGTACTTGTATTATCAGAGATATGCAATACATTTTTCATTGCTTCAATCATGTAACGTGTGGCCCTAGTGGAAGTCACGTTTGTCTCCTCATCATCGACACTGGAGTCAGTATCCGTGTCTGTGTCTGCCATTTGAGGTAACGGGCGTTTTAAAGCCCCTGATGGCGTTTGAGACCCCTGGACAGGCACAAGCTGAGTAGCCGGCTGTCTCATGTCGTCAACTGTCTGTCGTAAAGTGCTGACACTGTCACGCAATTCCTTCCATAAGCTCATCCACTCAGGTGTCGACTCCCTAGGGGGTGACAACTCTATAATAGGCAATTGCTCCGCCTCCATCTCATTTTCCTCCTCAAACATGTCGACACAATCGTACCGACACACCGCACACACACAGGGAATGCTCTGATAGAGGACAGGACCCCACTAGCCCTTTGGGGAGACAGAGGGAGAGTATGCCAGCACACACCAGAGCGCTATATATAGACAGGAATACCACTATAAAATGTGCTTTTCCCTTTATAGCTGCTGTTAGTATTAAAACTGCGCCAAATTAGTGCCCCCCTCTCTTTTTTACCCTTTTCTGTAGTGCAGGACTGCAGGGGAGAGTAAGGGAGACGTCCTTCCAGCGGAGCTGTGATGGAAAATGGCGCCCGTGTGCTGAGGAGATAGGCTCCGCCCCCTTCTCGGCAGCATTTTCTCCCGCTTTTTGGTGAGTTCTGGCAGGGGTTAAAATACATCCATATAGCCCTGGGGGTTATATGTGGTGTATTTATGCCAGCCAAGGTGTTTACATTGCTGCTCAGGGCGCCCCCCCCTAGCGCCCTGCACCCTCAGTGACCGAAGTGTGCCTGAGTAACAATGGCGCACAGCTGCAGTGCTGTGCGCTACCTTGTTGAAGACTGATGTCTTCTGCCGCCGATTTTTCCGGACCTCTTCTTGCTTCTGGCTCTGTAAGGGGGCCGGCGGCGCGGCTCTGGGACCGAGCTCCGAGGCTGGGCCTGTGTTCGGTCCCTCTGGAGCTAATGGTGTCCAGTAGCCTAAGAAGCCCAAGCAGGCAGGTTCGCTTCTTCTCCCCTTAGTCCCTCGATGCAGTGAGCGTTGCCAGCAGGTCTCACTGAAAATAAAAAACCTAAAACTAAACTTTCACTAAGAAGCTCAGGAGAGCCCCTAGTGTGCACTAGAGATGTGCACTTGACATTTTTCGGGTTTTGGGTTCGGTTCCGCGGCCGTGTTTTGGGTTCCACCGCGTTTTGGCAAAACCTCACCGAATTTTTTTTGTCGGATTCAGGTGTGTTTTGGATTCGGGTGTTTTTTTCAAAAAACACTAAAAAACAGCTTAAATCATAGAATTTGGGGGTCATTTTGATCCCAAAGTATTATTAACCTCAAAAACCATAATTTCCACTCATTTTCAGTCTATTCTGAATACCTCACACCTCACAATATTATTTTTAGTCCTAAAATTTGCACCGAGGTCGCTGGATGACTAAGCTAAGCGACCCTAGTGGCCGACACAAACACCTGGCCCATCTAGGAGTGGCACTGCAGTGTCACGCAGGATGGCCCTTCCAAAAAACACTCCCCAAACAGCACATGACGCAAAGAAAAAAAGAGGCGCAATGGAAGGGATTAAACAGCCCACGTAAACGCTCTTTTTTGTTCCAGTCCCTTAAACAACTCAGTGGTGACATCGTATTCTTACAGGAGACTCACTTCTCGGGTAAGTCGCACCCCGAACTTAGATCAAAATCATTCCCACAATCTTTCCATGCTTGCGACCCCATGCGCAAGAAGAAAGGGGTCTCTATACTATTTGCCAGACATCTAGATTTTACCCCCTCTGAAATACTGCGGGACCCAGAAGGCAGATACTTGCTATTAGTAGGGTTATTAAACGGATCCCCCTATACGTTCTTGAACGTATATGCTCCAAACCAGCTTCAGGCCCCTTTCTTTCGCTCCCTAAATAGCCTCTTAGCCTTGCACAGAAACGGCAGCGTGGTGTTGGGGGGAGACTTTAACATAACTCTGGATAGCGACTTGGACAGATCAAAACCTTTGCCCAGTTCCATGCGCTCCTTACACTCGCGCAACGCAGCCGCTCTAAACCACCTGCTGTCACAGCACCTCCTCTTCGACACCTGGAGAACGAAGGAGTCAAATGCTAGGGATTACACATATTATTCCCCCATTTTCGATGTCTACACAAGACTGGACATGATATTTTTAAGTGCGGAACCAGCCCAATGCATTCTTGACGCCTCCATCCACCCGAGCACGTGGTCAGACCACGGCCCGGTTTCTGTGGACGTCCCTGGCCCGCACCCCCCCGTTCGGCACCCTGTTTGGAGGCTGAATGACAGACTCCTCCTGAACCCTCAAACAAAAACTCGCATAGCCGCCGAAATTTCACACTACTTTGATACAAATATATCCCCATCTATTTCCCCTATGTTATTATGGGACGCCCACAAAGCAGTAATACGCGGAAACCGGATTAGTGCCTCATCTCATAATAAGAGGACCAGATCCAAACGCATACGGGAGCTCTCGGACTTGGTGACGTCCCTCTCACAAAAACACAAAAAAACTGGTTCCGAAGCAGATCGTTCGTCCTTGTCCGCGGCCAGGGGAGAATTAAATATGCTCCTGACGGCGAAGGCAGAGGCTAGCCTGAAATGGCTTAATCAGTCCTTTTACGAAAAAGGGGATAAAGCTGACCGACTACTAGCTTCTAGACTTCGGGCTAAACTTGCTAGGAACAATGTCCTATCTATCCAGTCCTCCTCAGGCAAGAAAACAGCTGACCCTAAAGGTATTACTGAAGCTTTCTCACGCTTCTACGAAAAACTATACAACGCCCATGGGCCCACTCAATCGAAACCGGACTTTCATGAGGCCATTCGCGCCTTCCTGTCCCAATGCCGGCTGCCTTGTCTGAGCCCATCGGACGCCGCAGGATTAAACTCAAAGATCTCCAATGAAGAAATAGCCACCGTGGTTAAAGCCCTAAAACTTACCAAGGCGCCGGGCCCAGACGGCTTCACGGCCGCCTATTACAAGACTTTTCTTCCCCAACTTGCACCCCACCTTTCATCCCTCTTCAACGCAGTTTTACAGGGTGCTTCTTTCTCCAAATCGGCTCTGGAGGCTAAAATTATAGTTATCCACAAGGACGGCAAAGACGCTTCTAATTGCGCTAACTATAGACCTATTTCGCTACTTAATTCGGATATCAAGATCTACGCAAAAATTTTAGCCCTACGATTAAATAGTGTATTACCACACCTCGTCCATAATGATCAGGTAGGATTTATTCCCGGTCGCCAAGCCCGAGACAACACAAGACGCATTATTAGCCTTGCTCACCACATCAACCTCACGCACACTCCTGCTCTTTTGCTTTCTCTGGACGCAGAGAAGGCGTTTGACAGGATAGGGTGGCCCTTTCTATTCGAAACACTTGCCCACTTCGGTTTTCAGGGGGAGTTTCTCACAGGAATTCAGGCCTTGTACTCGTGCCCCTCCGCCAGAGTATCTGTGAACGGAGTGCAGTCGGACCCTCTAGTTATCTCCAACGGCACCAGACAGGGCTGCCCACTCTCGCCTCTGATCTTTGCCCTAGTTATAGAGCCCCTAGCAGCCCGCATCCGAGCCTCGCCTGACATCGGGGGACTGAAGGTAGGGGGCTCCACTTACAAAATTTCTCTGTTTGCAGATGATGTCCTCCTTTCGCTTTCCTCGCCACACACTTCTTTACCGAACCTCTTTGACCTCCTCCTTGAATATGGCCAAATCTCGGGGTACAAAGTAAACTGGTCCAAAACGGAGGCTCTCCCCTTCCACATCCCCCCTCCCCGATTATCCCACATGCAAAGCAACTTTAAATTCACCTGGTGCGCTTCTAAAATACGTTATCTGGGGATCTTTATTACACGCTGCCACGGAGACCTATATAAAGGAAAACTTTTCGCCACTGTTCAAAAACCTCAAAGCCGACCTCCATAAATGGCAATCACTAATTATCTCCTGGCTGGGGCGCATTGTAGCTCTGAAAATGAACATTATTCCCCGTCTACTTTACCTGTTTCAGACTCTACCGGTGAAGGTTCCGGAATCTGTTTTAGCACAAGTCCACTCATGGTTGCTTCGATTTGTGTGGAGAAACAAGGTGCCCAGAATAGGCTTCTCAACCCTGCGCAAACCAGTGCAGGAAGGAGGTAGAGGTTTCCCAGACATCCGCCTATATTATTTGGCCTCCCACCTTAGCCAGGCGGTAACCTGGTTCGCCCCTACACAGACCCTACGCTGGCTCCAGCTGGAGTCGGCACTTAGCCCCATCCGATCTTTGTCATCCCTACTCCTATCCCCCCCTAGATCCAGATCTCCCCACCTACAATTGCACCCGGTGCTAGAGTTCACTTGTCAGATATGGGACTATGGCACACGTCGCTTTCACTTACTGACATCTCCCTCGGCGCTTACCCCCTTATGGGACAACCCCTCATTTGCACCAGGTCAGTCATTTTCCCGCTCGGGTCCATGGGCGGAACGGAACATACGCTTTGCTCTGGACATGCTCACCGATGGAAATTGCGCTCCTCTATCGGACATCATGACGAAATTTGACTTCCCGGAGGCAAACCCCTTCACCTATTTCCAGCTGAGACATTTCATCACCTCTTTATCAAACACGTCCCCGTTCCAACCTCTCACCACGCTGGAGTCCTACTGTTATCACAAACCACTCGAGCGAGGAATCATCTCTCTGCTATATTCCCTTCTCCAGAATCGGGATCAGAAGAAGTCCCCGGCCTTCGTGCTCCAGTGGGAACGGGATTTAGGGCCGGTACCTGATGACTACGATTGGTCGGACATCTTCGCTGCGGTAGCGAAGTCCTCTATCTCAACCCTGGTAAAGGAAAACGCATACAAAATCTTATACAGGTGGTATCTTGTCCCCTCAAGACTCCACAAAATGTTTCCATCCTCATCACCCATGTGCTGGAGAGAATGCGGGGAACACGGCTCTTTCCTCCATATTTGGTGGACGTGCCCTAAAATCACAAAATTCTGGGATGCAATCGCACACCTGTTGAGTACAGTACTCCAGACTCAAATACAAAAAGCCCCTTGGTCCTTCCTACTAGGACTCCCCATTGCTAACGCACCCCCAAACTCTGGTAAACTACTGACACAGATCCTAAACGCAGCTAGATGCTCAATTGCCCTTCAATGGAAACAGAGGGAGCCCCCCCCTATTAGACAGGTCATCAACAAGATATGGTATCTCGCAAGCATGGAAAAAATCACTGCATATCTCCATAATAGATCTTTCCAGTTTCTTCTGAGCTGGGAACTTTGGTTCGATTCACAGGCTCCCGCAAGTGGATTGCGTTCCCCCGGAAGCTCGTTGGCTCTCCTGCTTTGAGTTCGGTGTCCACCTATCCTGACAAGTAGTTACAAACCCGCCCCCAAATGTGACCTCTTCGTGTCCCTCAGGTAGCATTCTTCCCTTCTTATACTAACGCCCTACCCGTGATCAGCGGACAGAGGAGGCGCACTAGCGGCCCCCCCAAACCTGGGTCTTCCCCCCCCCCCCCCCCCTATCCTATTCCCTTCCCGTCTTGTCCCGCTCCCTCTTCTCTCTCTTCTTGCTCTCTCTTTCTTTCCCTAGAATTCATCTTTCTAATGCTATATGCTAAGTGCGTAATATCCGGTTCCCACCCGGCAGTAGGGTCTTCTCTTTACTCTCACCCAGAGGTATAATCCACAACTGTTTTTCATCTCAACAAATGTATGATTAACGACTCACATGGTACCCTATTCCTCTTATTTACCTCCTTTCTTTCCTGTCACAAGTTGGGAATCGCATGATTTATGTTCTAGAGCTATATCTCTGTTTTTGATTGTATTTGTTACATGACGACAGCTCACCCCACGTGTGGTGGGGAGCTGTGGTGTTATTCATAACCTAAAAATTAAAATAAACAATTAAAAAAAAAAAAAAAAAGAGGCGCAATGAGGTAGCTGTGTGAGTAAGCTAAGCGACCCTAGTGGCCGACACAAACATCTGGCCCATCTAGGAGTGGCACTGCAGTGTCACGCAGGATGGCCCTTCCAAAAAACACTCCCCAAACAGCACATGACGCAAAGAAAAATTAAAGAAAAAAGATGTGCAAGATGGAATTGTCCTTGGGCCCTCCCACCCACCCTTATGTTGTATAAACAGGACATGCACACTTTAACCAACCCATCATTTCAGTAACAGGGTCTGCCACACGACTGTGACTGAAATGACGGGTTGGTTTGGACCCCCACCAAAAAAGAAGCAATTAATCTCTCCTTGCACAAACTGGCTCTACAGAGGCAAGATGTCCACCTCATCATCATCCTCCGATATATCACCGTGTACATCCCCCTCCTCACAGATTATCAATTCGTCCCCACTGGAATCCACCATCTCAGCTCCCTGTGTACTTTGTGGAGGCAATTCCTGCTGGTCAATGTCTCCACGGAGGAATTGATTATAATTCATTTTAATGAACATCATCTTCTCCACATTTTCTGGAAGTAACCTCGTACGCCGATTGCTGACAAGGTGAGCGGCAGCACTAAACACTCTTTCGGAGTACACACTTGTGGGAGGGCAACTTAGGTAGAATAAAGCCAGTTTGTGCAAGGGCCTCCAAATTGCCTCTTTTTCCTGCCAGTATAAGTACGGACTGTGTGACGTGCCTACTTGGATGCGGTCACTCATATAATCCTCCACCATTCTTTCAATGGGGAGAGAATCATATGCAGTGACAGTAGACGACATGTCCGTAATCGTTGACAGGTCCTTCAGTCCGGACCAGATGTCAGCATCAGCAGTCGCTCCAGACTGCCCTGCATCACCGCCAGCGGGTGGGCTCGGAATTCTGAGCCTTTTCCTCGCACCCCCAGTTGCGGGAGAATGTGAAGGAGGAGATGTTGACAGGTCGCGTTCCGCTTGACTTGACAATTTTCTCACCAGCAGTTCTTTGAACCCCAGCAGACTTGTGTCTGCCGGAAAGAGAGATCCAAGGTAGGTTTTAAATCTAGGATCGATCACGGTGGCCAAAATGTAGTGCTCTGATTTCAACAGATTGACCACCCGTGAATCCTTGTTAAGCGAATTAAGGGCTCCATCCACAAGTCCCACATGCCTAGCGGAATCGCTCCGTGTTAGCTCCTCCTTCAATGTCTCCAGCTTCTTCTGCAAAAGCCTGATGAGGGGAATGACCTGACTCAGGCTGGCAGTGTCTGAACGGACTTCACGTGTGGCAAGTTCAAAGGGCAGCAGAACCTTGCACAACGTTGAAATCATTCTCCACTGCGCTTGAGACAGGTGCATTCCACCTCCTATATCGTGCTGAATTGTATAGGCTTGAATGGCCTTTTGCTGCTCCTCCAACCTCTGAAGCATATATAGGGTTGAATTCCACCTCGTTACCACTTCTTGCTTCAGATGATGGCAGGGCAGGTTCAGGCGTTTTTGGTGTTGCTCCAGTCTTCTGTACGTGGTGCCTGTACGCCGAAAGTGTCCCGCAATTCTTCTGGCCACCGACAGCATCTCTTGCACGCCCCTGTCGTTTTTTAAATAATTCTGCACCACCAAATTCAAGGTATGTGCAAAACATGGGACGTGCTGGAATTTGCCCAGATTTAATGCACACACAATATTGCTGGCGTTGTCCGATGCCACAAATCCACAGGAGAGTCCAATTGGGGTAAGCCATTCCGCGATGATCTTCCTCAGTTGCCGTAAGAGGTTTTCAGCTGTGCGCGTATTCTGGAAACCGGTGATACAAAGCGTAGCCTGCCTAGGAAAGAGTTGGCGTTTGCGAGATGCTGCTACTGGTGCCGCCGCTGCTGTTCTTGCGGCGGGAGTCCATACATCTACCCAGTGGGCTGTCACAGTCATATAGTCCTGACCCTGCCCTGCTCCACTTGTCCACATGTCCGTGGTTAAGTGGACATTGGGTACAGCTGCATTTTTTAGGACACTGGTGACTCTTTTTCTGAGGTCTGTGTACATTTTCGGTATCGCCAGCCTAGAGAAATGGAACCTAGATGGTATTTGGTACCGGGGACACAGTACCTCCAACAAGTCTCTAGTTGGCTCTGCAGTAATGATGGATACCGGAACCACGTTTCTCACCACCCAGGATGCCAAGGCCTCAGTTATCCGCTTTGCAGCAGGATGACTGCTGTGATATTTCATCTTCCTCGCAAAGGACTGTTGGACAGTCAATTGCTTGGTGGAAGTAGTAAAAGTGGTCTTACGATTTCCCCTCTGGGATGACCATCGACTCCCAGCAGCAACAACAGCAGCGCCAGCAGCAGTAGGCGTTACACGCAAGGATGCATCGGAGGAATCCCAGGCAGGAGAGGAATCGTCAGAATTGCCAGTGACATGGCCTGCAGGACTATTGGCATTCCTGGGGAAGGAGGAAATTGACACCGAGGGAGTTGGTGGGGTGGTTTGCGTGAGCTTGGTTACAAGAGGAAGGGATTTACTGGTCAGTGGACTGCTTCCGCTGTCGCCCAAAGTTTTTGAACTTGTCACTGACTTATTATGAATGCGCTGCAGGTGACGTATAAGGGAGGATGTTCCGAGGTGGTTAACGTCCTTACCCCTACTTATTACAGCTTGACAAAGGCAACACACGGCTTGACAAATGTTGTCCGCATTTCTGGTGAAATACTTCCACACCGAAGAGCTGATTTTTTTGGTATTTTCACCAGGCATGTCAACGGCCCTATTCCTCCCACGGACAACAGGTGTCTCCCCGGGTGCCTGACTTAAACAAACCACCTCACCATCAGAATCCTCCTGGTCAATTTCCTCCCCAGCGCCAGCAACACCCATATCCTCCTCATCCTGGTGTACTTCAACACTGACATCTTCAATCTGACTATCAGGAACTGGACTGCGGGTGCTCCTTCCAGCACTTGCAGGGGGCGTGCAAATGGTGGAAGGCGCATGCTCTTCACGTCCAGTGTTGGGAAGGTCAGGCATCGCAACCGACACAATTGGACTCTCCTTGTGGATTTGGGATTTCGAAGAACGCACAGTTCTTTGCGGTGCTTTTGCCAGCTTGAGTCTTTTCAGTTTTCTAGCGAGAGGCTGAGTGCTTCCATCCTCATGTGAAGCTGAACCACTAGCCATGAACATAGGCCAGGGCCTCAGCCGTTCCTTGCCACTCCGTGTGGTAAATGGCATATTGGCAAGTTTACGCTTCTCCGACGACAATTTTATTTTAGATTTTGGAGTCCTTTTTTTACTGATATTTGGTGTTTTGGATTTTACATGCTCTGTACTAGGACATTGGGCATCGGCCTTGGCAGACGACGTTGCTGGCATTTCATCGTCTCGGCCATGTGGCAGCAGCTTCAGCACGAGGTGGAAGTGGATCTTGATCTTTCCCTAATTTTGGAACCTCAACATTTTTGTTCTCCATATTTTAATAGGCACAACTAAAAGACACAGAGGTAGCTACAGCCGTGGACTACCGTACTGTGTCTGCTGCTAATATAGACTGGATGATAATGAGATGAAATCAATATATAAATATATATATATATATCACACTAGTACTGCAGCCGGACAGGTAGATATATTTATTATGTAATGACTGATGACGGACCTGCTGGACACTGTCAGCTCAGCAGCACCGCAGACTGCTACAGTAAGCTACTATAGTAGTATGTATAAAGAAGAAAAAAAAAAAACCACGGGTAGGTGGTATACAATTATGGATGGACGAGCGACTGCCGACACAGAGGTAGCTACAGCCGTGGACTACCGCACTGTGTCTGCTGCTAATATAGACTGGATGATAATGAGATGAAATCAATATTATATATATTATATATATATATATATATATATATATATATATATAATATCACTAGTACTGCAGCCGGACAGGTAGATATATTTATTATGTAATGACTGATGACGGACCTGCTGGACACGGTCAGCTCAGCAGCACCGCAGACTGCTACAGTAAGCTACTATAGTAGTATGTATAAAGAAGAAGAAAGAAAAAAAAAACGGGTAGGTGGTATACAATATTAATTATATATATATATATATACACACAAAGTAGATGTTCCTGGTGACCGGTGCCACAAGACAATGACCCCCTCACCACAGAAACAGGCGGCACTCCACGGATTTGAAAGTGAAAAAAATTCTTTATGCAACAAGCATCATGTAAAATCCAACGTTTCAACACCACGCTGGGTGTTTTTCTCAAGGATACATGGGTGAAAAACAAACATATGTGAGGTGTTCTTACCTTAAGTACTCTTCTAATGTCAGCACGGGCGCAGGTGCGGCGGGCGGGAGAGACGCCGGCGGCTCCGGCCACGGGCGGCTGGAAATGACGTCACCGTTGCTAGGCTACCAGGACGTGTCAGCGCCCGGCGCATCGCGTCATCGTGCTGCAAAGGAACAGAGTGTGAATTAAAACAAATGTAACAGAGTGAAATAATTAATAGGAGGAAACAAAATAACGTTTCCAAATAGTGTAAGTGGGTGAAGATTAAAAAATAACTGGACGATCGTGTGTATGAGATGAAAGTTAACCAATAAAAAGTAATTATGTGGCAATACCCGTCTGTAACATCTTAATTAGTCAATGAAGCATGATGTTTGGAAACATCAGCTGTATAGCTGCAATGCACACCTTAAATTAAGCATACTTAACTGTACTAAAGAGTGTGGTTAACTGCAGCAGAGACAAAGCATGGAAAAACAAAGGCATGTAATGAAACATATAGTTGTAAAAAAGGAAAGTGCAAGAACAAAGGCATGTACTGAACCAAACAAATAAATTTAAAGAAACACACTCCATGCTAATTTTTCATTGAGTCCGTTAGGGGAAACTGAATTCAATGTTGAAATCCACCGCATTTCTCGTTGGGACAGCAACTTTTGTCTGTCACCACCACGATTGGGCATTGGGACATGATCCACGATCTGATATTTTAAACTTGCAAGTGAATGTCCGACTGATTTAAAATGTCTGGCAACGGGTTGATCATTATCTTTGCCTTCAATGGCAGCTTTTATGGCTGATCGATGCAACGCCATACGTTCTTTAAAAGTCCTAATTGTTTGACCGACGTATAACAATCCGCACGGGCAGATGATAATGTATATAACGTATTGGGAACTACAGGTGAGATAATGATGTATCTTATATTTTTTACCCGTATGTGGATGTTGAAAATCTGACCCCGCAACCAGATAGTTGCATGTGGTGCATGAGGGGCATTTAAAGCAGCCTTTGCGGGTTGGTGTTCTAGTTTTAGGAGAGATGTCTGTGTGAACCAGAAAGTCCCGTAGATTACGACCCCGTTTATAACTGGCCATCACTGATTTGTTATGAAAACATGGCAATGCATGATCACTTTTAACAATCGGCCAGAGGGCACTGACAGCTCTGGGTATTACAGAACTGGCTGTAGTGAATTCTGTTACCAATGGGATCCTGTCAAATGATGTTTCATCCTTTTTCGGTTGTAATAGCGTTGCCCGCGGTTTCTTTAGCACCTCTGCTTTTTGTTGTAATAATTGCTTATATGGATACCCTCGCGATCTAAATCGGTCTACCACCATTGTTAATGCTGGATCCAACTCGCTCTGGTTGCTTGTAATGCGGGCCACCCTTGTCATCTGGGATTTAGGCAAGCCAGCCTTCAAGGCTGGTGGGTGAAAGCTGGAATGCTGCAGGAGTGTGTTCCGGTCTGTTGATTTTTGGTACACGGACGTCTGTAGATGACAGTTCTTGATGGTAATGTTGACATCTAAATACTGTATAGCTTCTCGGCTGTATTGGTAGGTAAACCGGATCGGTGAATCTACCAAATTGATTGAATTCAACAGATGTTTGAGGCTATCTTCACCTCCAATCCAAAAGATGATCAAATCGTCGATATAACGTTTGTATAGTAAAATTTTTGAACTGATTGAGACATCCGAAAAGAACAGCTCCTCTTCCTTGGCAAACATATACACATTAGCTAGTGAAGGGGCAATGCAAGACCCCATCGCACAGCCTGTTGATTGTTCATAATATTTCCCATTATGAATGAAGTAATTCCGCTGTAAGGTCAGTTGTAGCAAGTTGATGAACAGATCAATGTCCATCAGTTGGAACATGTTGTGTTCAAGGAATCTTCTCATCTTATCCAGACCTTCCATGTGTGGAATCACTGAATAAAGATTTTTTACATCCATGGTACACATGATGGTGTTAGCAGGCACAGTGTCCATGGTGTTCAGGATGTTTAACAGATCTGTGGTGTCCCGTAAGTGTGTGAGTTGTTTGGTTACCAATGGTTGCACCATTCGATCCAAGAATTTTGAAATAGGATAATATAGCGAGTCCCTCGCCGAGATGATGGGCCTGATGGGTGGTTTAACCATGTCCTTGTGAATTTTCGGTAAGGAGTAGATCACAGGGATCTTAGGATGTTTCTGTATGAGCCCTAATCTGCTCTTTTCATCTATCTTACCTTGTTTCTGAGCAGTGGCCAACAAGTTGTCCACTTCAAGTTTATAACGAGCCGTGGGATTCCCTGGCAGTTTTTTATACGTCATACTGTCAGCTAGTAGTTCATAGAGATCGGCGATGTATTGTGTTCTATCTTGGATAATGATCGCACCACCCTTGTCGGCTGGACGGATAGTAATTGAGGGATCTTGGGATAATGCTTTTAAAGCTTTTTGCTCCCCTGATGTCAGGTTGGAATATATCCTCGGTTGTGCTTTTTCGTATTTGTCAACTGCACAATCAATTAATCTAGAGAAAGACTTGATAGACGCATTGGTACTTTGAGGGTCAAATGTAGAGGTGGACTTCGTGTGTGTGATTGCTTGAGGCCTGGTTGGCTGATGTTGAAAAAATTCACGGAGTCTGAGAGATCGTTCGAATCGATATTGTTCAGTGCGCCATTTGAAAGTGTCATGTTTATTGGTAGGGATAAATGAAAGTCCTTTGTTTAACAGACTTGTCTCGTCCGCGGTCAACAATCGCGAAGATAGGTTGAATATTAAATCTACGTTTTCTTTTTTGTCTTGCTGCCGGCAGGAGGTTTTGTAGAGCCTCTGGTTCTGTTGCCCCCTTCTAGTGCGCTGGTGGAAGGACTGGCGTCTTTTGGAGTTTTGGACGCTGTTGTTAGAGCAGGTCTGTTTGGCGACCGTGCGTCGTCCGAGTCCTGGACTAAAAAATCGCTATCACTGTTATCCGAATCTTGTCTCTTCGGATTCTTGTATTGTTTGTTTCTCCATGTCTGTCGTTTGTTGATGGGTCGCGGCTGATTGCCTTCAGAGCCATGTAACCAGCGATAGACTTTATGTTCTTCGTAGTCCGCCAATACCACTGATAGTTTACTCTTCTTATATTGGATTAAGTCACGTTTGTAGTTGGAAACTTGGACTTTTAATTTCTCCCATTTGGCTGCATATGTGATGTCATCTAATAATGCTTTATTGGCTGTTTCATATATGGAGATGTTAGAACGGTATCTGCTCAATTCTTTCCCAGATTCTTCGATCACTAGGAGCATGAGATCCATGCTACACTTATTTAAAATGGATGTCCATTTTATACAAAACTCCATGTTGCTGCGGCCAATGGTCGGGATATTTTTATTCAACCTATCTTCGCGATTGTTGACCGCGGACGAGACAAGTCTGTTAAACAAAGGACTTTCATTTATCCCTACCAATAAACATGACACTTTCAAATGGCGCACTGAACAATATCGATTCGAACGATCTCTCAGACTCCGTGAATTTTTTCAACATCAGCCAACCAGGCCTCAAGCAATCACACACACGAAGTCCACCTCTACATTTGACCCTCAAAGTACCAATGCGTCTATCAAGTCTTTCTCTAGATTAATTGATTGTGCAGTTGACAAATACGAAAAAGCACAACCGAGGATATATTCCAACCTGATATCAGGGGAGCAAAAAGCTTTAAAAGCATTATCCCAAGATCCCTCAATTACTATCCGTCCAGCCGACAAGGGTGGTGCGATCATTATCCAAGATAGAACACAATACATCGCCGATCTCGATGAACTACTAGCTGACAGTATGACGTATAAAAAACTGCCAGGGAATCCCACGGCTCGTTATAAACTTGAAGTGGACAACTTGTTGGCCACTGCTCAGAAACAAGGTAAGATAGATGAAAAGAGCAGATTAGGGCTCATACAGAAACATCCTAAGATCCCTGTGATCTACTCCTTACCGAAAATTCACAAGGACATGGTTAAACCACCCATCAGGCCCATCATCTCGGCGAGGGACTCGCTATATTATCCTATTTCAAAATTCTTGGATCGAATGGTGCAACCATTGGTAACCAAACAACTCACACACTTACGGGACACCACAGATCTGTTAAACTTCCTGAACACCATGGACACTGTGCCTGCTAACACCATCATGTGTACCATGGATGTAAAAAATCTTTATTCAGTGATTCCACACATGGAAGGTCTGGATAAGATGAGAAGATTCCTTGAACACAACATGTTCCAACTGATGGACATTGATCTGTTCATCAACTTGCTACAACTGACCTTACAGCGGAATTACTTCATTCATAATGGGAAATATTATGAACAATCAACAGGCTGTGCGATGGGGTCTTGCATTGCCCCTTCACTAGCTAATGTGTATATGTTTGCCAAGGAAGAGGAGCTGTTCTTTTCGGATGTCTCAATCAGTTCAAAAATTTTACTATACAAACGTTATATCGACGATTTGATCATCTTTTGGATTGGAGGTGAAGATAGCCTCAAACATCTGTTGAATTCAATCAATTTGGTAGATTCACCGATCCGGTTTACCTACCAATACAGCCGAGAAGCTATACAGTATTTAGATGTCAACATTACCATCAAGAACTGTCATCTACAGACGTCCGTGTACCAAAAATCAACAGACCGGAACACACTCCTGCAGCATTCCAGCTTTCACCCACCAGCCTTGAAGGCTGGCTTGCCTAAATCCCAGATGACAAGGGTGGCCCGCATTACAAGCAACCAGAGCGAGTTGGATCCAGCATTAACAATGGTGGTAGACCGATTTAGATCGCGAGGGTATCCATATAAGCAATTATTACAACAAAAAGCAGAGGTGCTAAAGAAACCGCGGGCAACGCTATTACAACCGAAAAAGGATGAAACATCATTTGACAGGATCCCATTGGTAACAGAATTCACTACAGCCAGTTCTGTAATACCCAGAGCTGTCAGTGCCCTCTGGCCGATTGTTAAAAGTGATCATGCATTGCCATGTTTTCATAACAAATCAGTGATGGCCAGTTATAAACGGGGTCGTAATCTACGGGACTTTCTGGTTCACACAGACATCTCTCCTAAAACTAGAACACCAACCCGCAAAGGCTGCTTTAAATGCCCCTCATGCACCACATGCAACTATCTGGTTGCGGGGTCAGATTTTCAACATCCACATACGGGTAAAAAATATAAGATACATCATTATCTCACCTGTAGTTCCCAATACGTTATATACATTATCATCTGCCCGTGCGGATTGTTATACGTCGGTCAAACAATTAGGACTTTTAAAGAACGTATGGCGTTGCATCGATCAGCCATAAAAGCTGCCATTGAAGGCAAAGATAATGATCAACCCGTTGCCAGACATTTTAAATCAGTCGGACATTCACTTGCAAGTTTAAAATATCAGATCGTGGATCATGTCCCAATGCCCAATCGTGGTGGTGACAGACAAAAGTTGCTGTCCCAACGAGAAATGCGGTGGATTTCAACATTGAATTCAGTTTCCCCTAACGGACTCAATGAAAAATTAGCATGGAGTGTGTTTCTTTAAATTTATTTGTTTGGTTCAGTACATGCCTTTGTTCTTGCACTTTCCTTTTTTACAACTATATGTTTCATTACATGCCTTTGTTTTTCCATGCTTTGTCTCTGCTGCAGTTAACCACACTCTTTAGTACAGTTAAGTATGCTTAATTTAAGGTGTGCATTGCAGCTATACAGCGGATGTTTCCAAACATCATGCTTCATTGACTAATTAAGATGTTACAGACGGGTATTGCCACATAATTACTTTTTATTGGTTAACTTTCATCTCATACACACGATCGTCCAGTTATTTTTTAATCTTCACCCACTTACACTATTTGGAAACGTTATTTTGTTTCCTCCTATTATTTCACTCTGTTACATTTGTTTTAATTCACACTCTGTTCCTTTGCAGCACGATGACGCGATGCGCCGGGCGCTGACACGTCCTGGTAGCCTAGCAACGGTGACGTCATTTCCAGCCGCCCGTGGCCGGAGCCGCCGGCGTCTCTCCCGCCCGCCGCACCTGCGCCCGTGCTGACATTAGAAGAGTACTTAAGGTAAGAACACCTCACATATGTTTGTTTTTCACCCATGTATCCTTGAGAAAAACACCCAGCGTGGTGTTGAAACGTTGGATTTTACATGATGCTTGTTGCATAAAGAATTTTTTTCACTTTCAAATCCGTGGAGTGCCGCCTGTTTCTGTGGTGAGGGGGTCATTGTCTTGTGGCACCGGTCACCAGGAACATCTACTTTGTACATACCACTGAGGAGGGCACCCCGGTCCATACAACAGCAACTGTTCCTGAGTGCCAACTACGTCCACCACATATATATATATATATATATATATTATATACAATTATATATATATTATATATATTAAGCTGGTGGTGATTATTAAACTGGTGGTCAGGTCACTGGTCACACTATCAGCAACTTGCAAGTAGTACTCCTAAGCAGACAATCACAATATATATTATACTGGTGGTCAGTGTGGTCACAATGGCAGTGTGGCACTCTGGCAGCAAAAGTGTGCACTGTACGTTATATGTACTCCTGAGTCCTGCTCTCAGACTCTAACTGCTCCCCACTGTCAGTGTCTCCCCCACAAGTCAGATAATACAGTCACACTATCTATCACTTCAGCAAGTAACTAGTCTAGTACTCCTCCTAATGCTCCCCAAAATTACTACTGTGTCTCTCTCTACTGTCTCACTCTCTTCTCTATAAACGGAGACGCCGCCAGCCACGTCCTCTCCCTATGAATCTCAATGCACGTGTGAAAATGGCGGCGACGCGCGGCTCCTTATATAGAATCCGATTCTCGCGATAGAATCCGAGCCTCGCGAGAATCCGACAGCGGGATGATGACGTTCGGGCGCGCTCGGGTTAACCGAGCAAGGCGGGAAGATCAGAGTCGCTCGGCCCCGTTTAAAAAAAAAAAATGAAGTTCGGGCGGGTTCGGATTCCGAGGAACCGAACCCGCTCATCTCTAGTGTGCACCCTTCTCGGCCGGGCACAAAAATCTAACTGAGGCTTGGAGGAGGGTCATAGGGGGAGGAGCCAGTGCACACCAGGTAGTCCTAAAGCTTTACTTTTGTGCCCAGTCTCCTGCGGAGCCGCTATTCCCCATGGTCCTTACGGAGTTCCCAGCATCCACTAGGACGTCAGAGAAAAATAGATTATGGTTTGGGAAGTTCTTCCCAACAATGTTGCAGAAGTTCCCACTTGTAGGATGCTTTGGTTTTTTACCTTCAGTCCAGTTCTTCCTAAACCAGATCAATGTGGTTAAAGTCTTGGGACTGTGCTAGTCATTCCATGATTTGAAGCCTACCATCTTGTAGTCTGTCATAGCCTGCAAGTAATTTTTGTACATTACCTTGTTGAAGGATGAACCCTTGACCAACTAGACGCAGACCATAGGGTACTTACATGGCACTGCAAAATGCTGTAGTTGATCTTTTGGTTTAGGGTAGCAATTACTCTGTACAAGTCGCCAACTTGGGATCCAAAGAGACCCATAACATTATACTTCCACGTTTGCTTTATAGGTTTTATATTTGATGTCACATCCTTTTGCCTACTTGATTCCATAGAGCAAAAGGTAGGCAACCCGTGACTCTTTCTTGACATAGCCCCAGCAAGACACTAATGTCCTCCAGGGGTGTACCTTTGTGCATACAAATGACCCCCAACACCACAAATCTCCTGCCACCGTGAGAAGACTGCATACAGGTCAATCTCTGCTTTTGTTTGCGCACTCTCATAATTTGCTTTTTAGTCACATCATCCTGCACTGCTCACCAGCACCAGGGGTCTCATAACAGTTTAATGCACTTAAAGCAGAAGCCACTTGAATTTTACCCACTGTGCCCCTGCATGTGGGCTCTCTCCTCCCATTCACTGCAATTGCAGACGAGAAGAGCAGATGCCAGCACAGATGTGTAAACATGCTAAAACTTGGTAAGCTGCATATTTCTCTAATAGCTGAGATTTCAGCCAATTGATTACTTTAATTAGTTTCTGTGACCAGATGCCCCTCACTGCCTGCGCCAAGCGATCACATTTGTTTTGGGTCTCACAGTACCTGGACCAATAGAGGATTCCCTCTTAGTCCATAACCACCTGTACGGACGCTGCCCTCTGTGCAGTGGGCGTGTATTTTGCTGCCACCACCGGGATCCTCCCACCAGCATCTGTAACTGCTGATTTCCACTCAGGCTCCTACCATCAGCACCTGAAACGGTCTGCTGTCGTGTATGCGTGGAAATAGTGCTGACACACATCCTAACTGGCGTCTGCTGACTCCCACGGTTCAATGACCTGGACCAGGCCCTGAACGGTAGCTGGCAGAGGGACGAGCTTGAGAGCAACCCAGAACAGGTAGAGACAGCGACCTCCTGTGTGTCACAAAATGTAAAGCAGTCCTCTTGAAGGCAAGATGTTTATTACTCACAAAATCTTTGAAAAAAAAACAAAGTTGCAAGGGGTTACAACATACAGATTTTACAGCAGTTCAACACTTTTAGATGTCTCGGAAGCAGGGGCGTAACTACCAATTGGCCAGGATGGCAATCGCCAGGGGCACCAGCCAAGCAGGGTGTGCCGCCCTATGGTGCCACCCTCGGCCAATGGGTGGAATCCCTTAAGCCAGGGGTGGCCAAACAGTCGATCGCGATCGACTGGTCGATCGCGGACATGCGACCAGTCAATCGCGATCCGCCGCCCAGCCACCCGAAGCCGCGCCTCTCCTGCCTGCCGCTCTGCCTCCTCAGTCTGGTCTGCGGCAGTGACGGCCGAGTGTATAGCTCAAATCAGGTGCCGGTTCGTTAGCCAATGAGAGCTCGCGGACCGGCGCCTGATTTGAGCTATACACGCTGCCGTCACCGCCGGAGATTAGACTGAGAAGCAGGGCGGCAGGCAGGAGAAGCGCGCGCTGCGCTCTCCACACAGCAACGGTGAGCTCTTCTATGGGGGCATATCTGGCATTGTGGGCACATGGCTCAGTGGGGGCATATCTGGCACTGTGGGGTCATATGTGGCACTGGGGGCATATCTGGCTCTGCGGGCATATCTGGCACTGTGGGGGCATATCTGTAATCTGGCGCTGTGGGGGCATATCTGTAATCTGGCGCTGTGGGGGCATATCTGTAATCTGGCGCTGTGGGGGCATATCTGGCTCTGCGGTCACATGGCACTGTGGGGCCTATCTGTAATCTGGCGCTGTGGGGGCATATCTGGCACTGTGGGCACATGGCACTGTGGGGGCATATCTGTATCTGGCACTGTGGGGGCATATCTGGCACTGTGGGCACATGGCACTGTGGAGGCATATCTGTATCTGGCACTGTGGGGGCATATCTGGCTCTGCGGGCACATGGCACTGTGGGGGCATATCTGGCACTGTGGGCACATGGCACTGTGGGGGCATATCTGTATCTGGCACTGTGGGGGCATATCTGGCACTGTGGGCACATGGCACTGTGGGGGCATATCTGGCACATGGCACTGTGAGGGCATATCTGGCACTGTGGGCACATGGGACTGTGGGGGCATATCTGGCACTGTGGGGGCATATCTGGCACTGTGGGGGCATATCTGTAATCTGGCACTGTGGGGGCATATCTGGCACTGTGGGCACATGGCACTGTGGGGGCATATGTATCTGGCACTGTGGGGGCATATCTGGCACTGTGGGCACATGGCACTGTGGGGGCATATCTGTATCTGGCACTGTGGGGGCATATCTGGCACATGGCACTGTGAGGGCATATCTGGCACTGTGGGCACATGGGACTGTGGGGGCATATCTGGCACTGTGGGGGCATATCTGGCACTGTCGGGGCATATCTGTAATCTGGCACTGTGGGGGCATATCTGGCACTGTGGGCACATGGCACTGTGGGGGCATGTGTATCTGGCACTGTGGGGGCATATCTGGCACTGTGGGCACATGGCACTGTGGGGGCATATCTGTATCTGGCACTGTGGGGGCATGTGTATCTGGCACTGTGGGGGCATATGTGTTTGAGGTTTTTACCTGTGGGGGCCAATGTGTTATTTCGTGTGAGGCAGTCATTACACTCTGTGCAGCAAGGCTACGTCCCTTTTTTAAGTTATACCACGCCCCTTTTTTTGCACGCGTGCGCTATTATTCCTCCTAGGTAGATCACAAAAGCTTTTTAGCTTTCACAGTAGATCACAGACTACAAAAGTCTGGCCGCCCCTGCCTTAAGCCGTAGTGTCTGGCAATACCTGCTGTGCAGAGCTGGAGACTGAGGATCGCTCAGCAGGCAGGAGCTGGCGCCGGTGTCCAGCACCACAATGCACTACAGGGAAGAAACTGAAAATAAAATAAACTACAACTCCCAGCAACTCTTGCTGTTGGGAGCTCCCGGCGGCAAGGGCTGCTGGGAGCTGTAATTTATTTTCAGTTTCTTCATGTAGTTTGGTGCGGTGCTGAACACCGGCGCCAGCTCCTGCCTGCAGAGCGACCCTCCGCCCTTCCCTGTGCTCTCTTTAACCAATCAGGATAGCTCACAATATATAAATACAGATTACATTTCAAAAAAGGAGTTAAACTGGGTAAAGCAACTTCCTGCTCCCCTTTCATGCAAATAAACCAAACCTGTTTGCTTTCCCAATCACAATCTGATTACCATATACCTGTCTATTTCACAAATGTAAAATATAACTTAAATATCAATTGCATCCCTCTTTTCATATAATTATTTATTATTCTTTATTTATATGGCACCACAAGGGATCCGCAGCACCCATTACATAGTACATAATCAAATGAGCAAACAAGAAAACAGCACTTACAGTTCAAGACAATATAGGACAGACATAGAAAACCAGGGCTTAGGTGCCATCAAAGGGAGTAAGGAGTATAAGATTGTGTAAGTGAGAAAAGGAAAGGCACATGAGGAAAGAAGTCCCTGGTTTTGCAAGCTTACAATCTAAAAAGGTGAGGCGCTAACAGACCAGGGTGACACAGAAGGGGTAGACAGTGAGCATAGACAAGAGGGTTAGGAGGAGAGTTGGCTGGGTTTGGTGAAGAAGGGGATCTTGAGAGCCCGTTTGAAGTTTTGTAGAGAGGTGGAGTCTCGGATGGGGAGAGGTAGAGCAGTCCAGAGATGGGGAGCAGCACATGCAAAATCTTGTAGGTAGGAGTGGGAGGAGGTAATCAGTTGGCAGGAGAGACGGCGTGCATTAGCAGAGCGAAGAGGACAGGTGGGAATGTAAAGAGAGAGAAGAGTGGGTGAGGGCTTTGTAGGCGAGTGTGAGAAGCTTGAATTGGATTCTGAATGGAAGGGTAGCCAGTGAAGTTCCTGCTAGAGAGGGGATGTGACTGTAGTACGTTTGGTGAGGAAGATGAGACGGGCAGCAGCATTGAGGGTACATTGGAGTGGAGAGAGGCATTTTTGAGGGAGGCCAGATAGGAGATTACAGTAATCCAATCTGGAGATGACCAGTGAGTGGACGAGGTCTTAGTAGCATCCTGGGCGAGAAAGGGTCTGATCCTGGAGATGTTTTTGAGATGGAAATGGCAGGTTTGTGAGAGGCACTGAATGTGTCATTTGAAGGAGAGGGAGGAGTCCAGGATTACTCCAAGACATCGCACTTGGGGGCTAAAGGAGATAGTTGCACCATCAATGGATAATTACATTGTGGGAGGTGAGGTTATGCGGGAGGGAGGGAAGATGATCAGCTCAGTCTTAGACATGTTAAGTTTAAGAAAGCGCTGGGACATCCAGGAGGAGACAGCAGGGAGACAGTTGGAGATACGAGTGAGGAGAGGTCAGGGGAGGAAAGGTAGATTTGAGTATCGTCAGCGCGGTGTGTGTGTGTGTGTGTGTGTGTGTGTGTGTGTGTGTGTGTGTGTGTGTGTGAGAGAGAGAGAGAGGGGGGGTGGAGTCATGAGAGGAGACAGGGAAGGAACAGTCAGAAAGGTAGGAGGATAGCCAGGAGAGAGCAGTGTCACGCAGACGAAGTGAGTATAGGATATGCAGGTGGTGAGGGTGGTCTACAGTGTCAAAAGCAGCAGAGGTGTCAAGGAGAATAAGCAGAGATTAGTGGCCCCTGGATTTAGCAGCAAGGTCATTGCAGACTTTTGTGAGGGCAGTTTGTGGTGTGCGGAGGATGGAAACCAGACTGGAAAAGGGTCAAGCAGCGAGTGGGAAGAAAGACAGTGAGGCGGTTGTAGACAATACGCTCAAGGAGTTTGGAGGCAAAAGGGAGAAGAAAGATGGGTCGGTAGTTGGAGAGACTGGTTGGATCAAGGGTAGGTTTTTTTTAAGAATAGGGGAGACAAGTGCGTGCTTGAAGACATAAGGGACAGTGCCTGATGAGAGTGAGAGATTGAGTAGATGGGCAAGATGGGAACAGGCAGAAGAAGAGAGGAAGCAGAGAAGGCGGGAGGGAATAGGGTCAAGTGGGGAGGTGGAGGGGGATGAGGACCATGACTTCCACTCCAGATACAGGGAAGAAAGAGGTCATTGTTGGTAGGAGGGAAGGAGGGGGGAGGTCAGGAAATGGAGGAGGGGGGATGCTCAGATTCTGGTGGGTTGTTGTTATGTCCTGACGAATGGAGTCAATTTTGGATGTGAAGTAGATGGCAAATTCAAGAGCAGAAAGTGAAGAGGGGAGTTGAGGCAGGGGTGGGCAGAGGAGCGAGTTGACAGTGGCAAATTGTTTAGAGAGGGTAAGGGCAGCAAAGTAGGATGAGAGCATAAATTTGTAGTCGGCCTTAGAGCGTGATTTCCTCCACTGTCGTTCAGCGGTACGTATGCATTTTTGCAGATATCTGGTGCATTTGGTGTGCCAGGGTTGAGGTGTTGATCTGCGAGGGTGAATAGTGGTTGGTGGGGCAACAGAGTCAAGAGCAGAGATAAGGGATGCATTGTATAGGGAAGTAGCTTGTTCAGGGCAGGAAAGAGAATAGGAGAGAGCAGCGAGTCAAACAGGGAAGATAGGGAAGTGGTGTCAATAGCCTCAATGTTACACTTTGTGATGGTAGTTTTAGGTGGCAAAGATGGAGAAGAAGATAGAGATAGGTTAAAAGTGAGCAGGTGATGGTCAGAGAGGGGGAACAAGGAGTTTGAGTAATCAGAAAGATCACAGCAGTGAGTGAAGACCAGATCCAGTGAGCTTCCACTCACATGGGAGGGGGAAAAGATCCACTGGGAGAGACCAAGAGAAGAGGTGAGGTTAAGGAGTTTAGAGGTAGGTGATTTTGTGGGGTTATCTATTATATGTTTGTGGGGTTATATGTTGAAATCACCTAGGATAATGGAGGGAATGTCAGAAGAGAGGAAATGAAGCCAGGAAGCAAAGTGATCAAGGAATTTGGAGGGCATGCCAGAGGTGGTGGTAAATGACAGCTACTCGAAGATGAACAGGTTGGAAGAGGTGTATGGCATGGACCTCAAATGTAGAAAATGTAAGGGATGGTTCTGGTGGTATGAGTTGGTATGAGTAGCTAGAGGGTAGTAGGACCAAAACACCTCCACTGTGGCGACCTCCAGGTCGGGAAGAGGGGTGTGCAAGAATGAGACCCCCAGCAGAGAGCAGTGGGAGAAACTGTGTCAGAGGGTGTAATCCAAGTTTCAGTGATGGCTAGGAGATGCAAGGAATTTGAGATAAAAAGGTCATGGGTGGGGACCAGTTTACTACAGACCGACCTGGCATTCCAGAGGGCACAGGAGAGAGGTAGAGAGTCTGAGGGAGTGATGTGAATGAGATTATCAGGGTTGCTGTAGCAATGAGGCGAGATGGATTTAGAAGAGAGGAATACAGAGGATGTAGTGAGGGTGCTGGCTCCTGGGCTAGGAAGGGACACTGCAGCAGTTGAGCATGGAGGGAGTAAAAAAGTACAGAGGGATATGAGGTGAGCTAGGGAGAGGAGGGAGGGAGCAGGGCAGAGTGGTGGACGATTGGGCCCATGGTAGGGTAGAGGTGAATGACAGTGGGATGTCAGCGGAGGAGTGGAAGTGAGGCAGTGGAGTGGATGGAAGACAAAGGAGGAGAGAGGAGAGGGAAATGTAGGAGACTAGGGGGAGAAGGATAGAGGTGGGAGCAGGGGACAGAGAAGGATAGGGCAGACAAGGAGTGTTGGGGGGGTGATAGTGACAGGCTAGACATGCTGTAGTGTGGATGAGGTGTGTAGTATGCTAAATTTTGAAATAGGAGTGGTGGTTGTACGGATTTACTCTCGGGGAGAACCCCTTTGAATGTGTGATATTCATATTTCTGATATACTAAGCAATGATTGATTATCTATTAATCTCATACCAATTGTTTAATCAGCCTACCCAAGGCACATAAAACCCTGCATGATGAACCACAGATTTCCATTGTTTCATTAGTCTATAAGGCCTTCTTCCTGTCTTTAGTCACAATGGTTCAACAAGCCTCTAAATTTTATTCTGCCATCTTAGCAATGGTTTTCTTACTGCTACTCGACCTGCCAAACCTGTAGCTTGAAGTCTTGTCTTCACATATAAAGCGGAGGCTTGCTTACTTCAACCAGAGGCAAGTTGTACTTGCAGCAATTGCCCTGGGAGCTGCCATGATGACGTAGGTAACTGCACTCCATGACATTTTTGCAAGCTCTCTACTACCCCTTTCACACAGAGCCTCTGACCCAGGATTTTGCCAGGGCACCTGGGTCCTGGCTTTGTGTGAAAAGGACTACCTGTGTTTGGTACCCTGGGAATTCGATCAGGGTCGAACACAGGACAGATCCATGTAGGCCGCAGTGTGAAAGTGCATCTCGGGTGCAGACTTGGGTCGGACTAGATGGGCCAAGTGGTTCTTATCTGCCGTCAAATTCTATGTTTCTATGTCTTTGAGAAATACAGAATGTAACAGTAAGCATAGCACTGAGGTCACAGGTTCGATTCAGACTATGGTCCTAACTGTGGCGTTTATATGTTCTACCCGTGCTTGCGCGAGTTTCTACAGACTACTTCAGTTTCCTCCCACAATCCAAAAATATACCGGTGGATTCATTAGCTCTTGACAAAAAAAATGTGTGTATATGTGGTTAGGGCAGACTATATGGTCCAAGTGGTTCTGATCTGCAGTCAAATTCTAGGTTTCTAATTTAAATTTCCTCATTATTATAATAGCAATAAACTACTTTCTGCAAAGCAATATTGCCCAAATAATGCTTCAGAGGTTATAATAAACGGTTACAAAATGGCTTTTAGACAGGGAGATTGTAATCAACAGAAGTTGGTACACCTGTAGGAATGGTATGCATCAAGGAATAATGTACTTCCACTGCTGCAGAACTGTAAGTACTTAACCCACTACTTGCTCAATAAGACAACATTTCTTTAAAAGCTTCTGAAATTTAAATTTTTTTGCAATTGCTCAAACATGAGAACACCAAGACCAGGCTTACCACCTCTCTGGCTGAGAACTTCAAGTCTGCCCCTGGGCCTAACCATCAAGATGAACATGGAACTGTGGGGGAAGAGCACCAGGACCAGGCTCAGCAGGGACATCCACATTGCTTCCGAGTATGCCACCCACATTCTCCTACCCACCCGTACTACGATCTGATCAAAATAATGTTATCCCAATTTTACTTCTGCCGCTAATTACCTGCTATTGTGTTTTTTTTTTTGTTCCACTGCTCGCTTCACCCCACCATGTGTTTTTCCTGTAATGTTTACCTCCACTGATTGCACACCTTTCCATTGTGCCCTACATGCAGGGTACATCATACTACTACATAAGCATCAGTTTTCACATATATGAACTTGGCCCTTGTATGGCTCACCTCCCACCGTGTAACCTTCAAAGTGCGCCCAACATGGCTGCCCCATATGGTGCACTTGTGGATGGGATGAAGAATACATGGACATTGTGGTTTTGTTGGAACCCTACTCTAAACTGTAGGACTCTGAAATCACCCCTATTTTGTGTCATCTCTTCTAGGGGTGGACTATTCCACCTTGGGTAATCGTACGCTGAGCGCCCAAGATGGCTGCCGCATTTGGTACCTTGTGAGGGTGGAATACACAACCCTTGGAAGTTATTACCCAAACTGCCTACACCAATCCTGCATTATGCTTTCTGTGTGCTTAAGGTTTTCTTTTATGTCTGTGTGGCTTATCTATTGCTATATTACTTAAATCTTCTGTATTATGTGTATTGTTTTTGATGTCTGTAAAGCGCCTTGAGTCCTGTTGGAGAAAGAGCGCTAAATAAAATTATTATTATTTTTATTATCATTTTTGTTAAAAAAACAAAAAAAAATAAAATAAAATAAGAATTTACTTACCGATAATTCTATTTCTCGTAGTCCGTAGTGGATGCTGGGGACTCCGTCAGGACCATGGGGTTTAGCGGCTCCGCAGGAGACAGGGCACAATAATAAAAGCTTTAGGATCAGGTGGTGTGCACTGGCTCCTCCCCCTATGACCCTCCTCCAAGCCTCAGTTAGGATACTGTGCCCGGACGAGCGTGCATAATAAGGAAGGATATTGAATCCCGGGTAAGACTCATACCAGCCACACCAATCACACCGTACAACCTGTGATCTGAACCCAGTTAACAGTATGATAACAACGAAGGAGCCTCTGAAAAGATGGCTCACAACAAGAATAACCCGATTTTTGTAACAATAACTATGTACAAGTATTGCAGACAATCCGCACTTGGGATGGGCGCCCAGCATCCACTACGGACTACGAGAAATAGAATTATCGGTAAGTAAATTCTTATTTTCTCTAACGTCCTAAGTGGATGCTGGGGACTCCGTCAGGACCATGGGGATTATACCAAAGCTCCCAAACGGGCGGGAGAGTGCGGATGACTCTGCAGCACCGAATGAGAGAACTCCAGGTCCTCCTCAGTCAGGGTGTGCCCCTGACCAAGTAGCAGCTCGGCAAAGTTGTAAAGCCGAGACCCCTCGGGCAGCCGCCCAAGATGAGCCCACTTCCTTGTGGAATGGGCTTTTACTGATTTTGGTTGTGGCAAGCCTGCCACAGAATGTGCAAGCTGAATTGTACTACAAATCCAGCGAGCAATCGTCTGCTTAGAAGCAGGAACACCCATCTTGTTGGGTGCATACAGGCTAAACAGCGAGTCAGATTTTCTGACTCCAGTCGTCCTGGAAACATATATTTTCAGGGCCCTGACAACGTCAAGTAACTTGGAGTCCTCCAAGTCCCTAGTAGCCGCAGGTACCACAATAGGTTGGTTCATGTGAAAAACAGAAAACACCTTAAGGAGAAATTGAGGACGAGTCCTCAATTCTGCCCTGTCAGAATGAAAAATTAAGTAAGGGCTTTTATATGATAAAGCCGCCCATTCTGACACACGCCTGGCTGAAGCCAGGGCTAATAGAATCTTCACCTTCCATGTGAAATATTTTAATTCCACAGTGGTGAGTGGATCAAACCAATGCGACTTTAGGAAACTCAAAACAACATTGAGATCCCAAGGTGCCACTGGGGGCACAAAAGGAGGCTGTATATGCAGTACCCCTTTTACAAACGTCTGAACTTCAGGCACTGAAGCCAGTTCTTTCTGGAAGAAATTCGACAGGGTCGAAATTTGAACCTTAATGGACCCTAATTTTAGGCCCATAGACAGTCCTGTTTTCAGGAAATGTAGGAAACGACCCAGTTGGAATTCCTCTGTAGGGACCTTCTTGGCCTCACACCACGCAACATATTTTCGCCAAATGCGGTGAAAATGTTTTGCGGTTACATCCTTCCTGGCTTCGACCAGGGTAGGGATGACTTCATCTGGAATGCCCTTTCAGGATCCGGCGTTCAACTGCCATGCCGTCAAACGCAGCCGCGGTAAGTCTTGGAACAGACAAAGCCCCTGCTGGAGCAGGTCCTTTCTTAAAGGTAGAGGCCACGGTTCTTCCGTGAGCATCTCTTGAAGTTCCGGGTACCAAGTCCTTCTTGACCCATCCGGAACCACGAGTATCGTTCTTACTCATCTCCTTCTTATGATTCTCAGTACTTTTGGTATGAGATGCATAGGAGGGAACACATACCCTGACTGGTACACCCACAGTGTTACCAGAGCGTCCACCGCTATTGCCTGAGGGTCCCTTGACCTGGCGCAATATTTGTCTAGTTTTTTGTTCAGGCGGGACGCCATCATGTCCACCTTTGGTTTTTCCCAACGGTTTACAATCATGTGGAAGACTTCCCGCTGAAGTCCCCACTCTCCCGGGTGGAGGTTATGCCTGCTGAGGAAGTCTGCTTCCCAGTTTTCCACTCCCGGAATTAACACTGCTGAGAGTGTTATCACATGATTTTTCGCCCAGCGAAGAATCCTTGCAGTTTCTGCCATTTCCCTCCTGCTTCATGTGCCGCCCTGTCTGTTTACGTGGGCGACTGCCGTGATGTTGTCCCATTGGATCAATACCGGCTGACCTTGAAACAGAGGTCTTGCTAAGCTTAGAGCCTTGTAAAATTGCCCTTAGCTCCAGTATATTTATGTGGAGAGAAGTCTCCAGACTTGATCATACTCCCTGGGAATTTTTTTCCTTGTGTGACTGCTCCCCAGCCACTCAGGCTGGCATCCGTGGTCACCAGGACCCAGTCCTGAATGTCGAATCTGCGGCCCTTTCATAGATGAGCACTCTGCAGCCACCGCAGAAGAAGACACCCTTGTCCTTGGAGACAGGGTTATCCGCTGATGCATCTGAAGATGCGATCCGGACCATTTTCCCAGCAGATTCCACTGAAAGGTTCTTGCGTGAAATCTACCGAAAGGGCTCGCTTTGTAAGAAACCACCATTTTTCACAGGACCCTTGTGCAATGATGCACTGATACTTTTCCTGGTTTTAGGAGGTTCCTGACTAGCTCGGATAACTCCCTGGCCTTCTTCTCCGGGAGAAAACATCCTTTTCTGGACTGTGTCCAGAATCATTCCTAGGAACATTAGACGTGTCGTCGGAAAAAGCTGCGATTTTGGAATATTTAGAATCCACTCGTGCTGTCGTAGAACTACTTGAGATAGTGCTACTCCGACCGCCAACTGTTCTCTGGACCTTGCCCTTATCAGGAAAGCGTCCATATTTCTTTTAGGAAGAATCATCATTTCGGCCATTACCATGGTAAAGACCCGGGGTGCCGTGGACAATCCAAACGGCAGCTTCTGAACTGATAGTGACAGTTCTGTACCACGAACCTGAGATACCCTTGGTGAGAAGGGCAAAATTTGGACATGTAGGTAAGCGTCCCTGATATCCAGTGACACCATATCGTCCTGGTTCGCTATCACTGCTCTGAGTGACTCCATCTTGATTTGAACCCTTGTATGTAATTGTTCAAATCTTTTAGATCTCACCGAGCCGTTTGGCTTCAGTACCACAATATAGTGTGGAATAATACCCCTTCCCTTGTTGTAGGAGGGGTACTTTGATTATCACCTGCTGGGAATACAGCCTGTGAATTTTTTTCCAATACTGCCTCCCTGTCGGAGGGAGACGTTGGTAAAGCAGACTTCAGGAACTTGTGAGGGGAAGACGTCTCGAATTTCCAATGTACACCTGGGATACTACGTGTAGGATCCAGGAGTCCACTTGCGAGTGAGCCCACTGCGTGCTGAAACTCTTGAGATGACCCCCCACCGCACCTGAGTCCGCTTGTATGGCCCCAGCGTCATGCTGCGGACTTGGCAGAAGCTGTGGAGGACTTCTGTTCCTGGGAATGGGCTGCCTGCTGCAGTCTTCTTCCCTTTCCTCTAACCCTGGGCAGATTGACTGGCCTTTTGCCCGCCTGCCTTTATGGGTACGAAAGGACTGAGACTGAAAAGACTGTGTCCTTTTCTGCTGAGATGTGACTTGGGGTAACAAAAGTGGATTTTCCAGCTGTTGCCATGGCCACCAGGTCCGATGGACCACCCCTTTATACGGCAATACTTCCATGTGCCGTCTGGAATCTGCATCACCTGACCACTGTCGTGTCTATAAACATCGTCTGGCAGATATGGACATCACATCTACTCTTGATGCCAGAATGCAAATATCCCTCTGCGCATCTCGCATATATAGAAATGCATCCTTAAAATGCTCTATAGTCAATAAAATATTGTTCCTGTCAAGGGTATCAATATTTTCAGTCAGGAAATCCGACCAAGCCCCCCCAGCGCTGCACATCCAGGCTGAGGCGATTGCTGGTCGTAGTATAACACCAGTATGTGTGTATATACTTTTTTGGATATTTTTCAGCTTCCTATCAGCTGGCTCTTTGAGGGCGGCCGTATCTGGAGACGGTAACGCCACTTGTTTTTATAAGCGTGTGAGCGCCTTATCCACCCTAAGGTGTGTTTCCCAACTCGCCCTCACTTCTGGCGGGAAAGGGTATACCTCCAATAATTTTCTATCGGAGGAAACCCACGTATCATCACACACTTTAATTTATCTGATTCAGGAAAAACTACAAGTAGATTATTCCCACCCTACATAATACCCTTATTTGTGGTACTTGTAGTATCAGAAATATGTAACACCTCCTTCATTGCCCTTAACATGTAACGTGTGGCCCTAAAGGAAAATACGTTTGTTTCTTCACCGTCGACACTGAAGTCAGTGTCCGTGTCGACCAACTGAGGTAAATGGGCGTTTTTACAAGCCCCTGACGGTGTCTGAGACGCCTGGACAGGTACTAATTTGTTTGCCGGCCGTCTCATGTCGTCAACCGACCTTGCATCGTGTTGACATTATCACGTAATTCCTAAATAAGCCATCCATTCCGGTGTCGACTCCCTAGAGAGTGACATCACCAATACAGGCAATTTGCTCCGCCTCCTCACCAACATCGTCCTCCTACATGTCGACACACACATACCGACACACAGCACACACACAGGGAATGCTCTGATAGAGGACAGGACCCCACTAGCCCTTTGGGGAGACAGAGGGAGAGTTTGCCAGCACACACCAAAAACGCTATAATTATACAGGGACAACCCCTTATACAAGTGTTTTCCCTTATAGCATTTTCACATATGTAATCATATCGCCAAATAAGTGCCCCCCCTCTCTGTTTTAACCCTGTTTCTGTAGTGCAGTGCAGGGGAGAGCCTGGGAGCCTTCCTCACAGCAGAGCTGAGCAGGAAAATGGCGCCGTGTGCTGAGGAGAATAGGCCCCGCCCCCTAAAACGGCGGGCTCTTCTCCCGGAGTTTGTGAGATCTGGCAGGGGTTAAATACATCCATATAGCCTCAAGGGCTATATGTGATGTATTTTAGCCATAAAAAAGGTATAATACATTGCTGCCCAGGGCGCCCCCCCCAGCGCCCTGCACCCTCAGTGACCGCTGGTATGAAGTGTGCTGACAACAATGGCGCACAGCTGCAGTGCTGTGCGCTACCTTATGAAGACTGAAAGTCTTCTGCCGCCTGTTTCTGGACCTCTTCAACTTCGGCATCTGCAAGGGGGGTCGGCGGCACGGCTCCGGGACGAACCCCAGGGTGAGACCTGTGTTCCGACTCCCTCTGGAGCTAATGGTGTCCAGTAGCCTAAGAAGCAAATCCATCCTGCACGCAGGTGAGTTTACTTCTCTCCCCTAAGTCCCTCGTAGCAGTGAGCCTGTTGCCAGCAGGACTCACTGAAAATAAAAAACCTAACTTAAACTTTTATTCTAAGCAGCTCAGGAGAGCCACCTAGATTGCACCCTTCTCGGCCGGGCACAAAAATCTAACTGAGGCTTGGAGGAGGGTCATAGGGGGAGGAGCCAGTGCACACCACCTGATCCTAAAGCTTTTATTATTGTGCCCTGTCTCCTGCGGAGCCGCTAAACCCCATGGTCCTGACGGAGTCCCCAGCATCCACTTAGGACGTTAGAGAAAAACACAAAAACAAAACCACACACATACTAATACCGCTTTCACATCGCAAATGCCAGATCCTACCCGGTAAGAGAAACGCGTCCTTACCGGGTGGGATCCGGCATTTGCGCTCCGTGGCTGGCTTTCCGACCCGGCAATATACCGGGTCGGTTGCCATGACAACGGAGGGCGCAGCAGCAGAGGGGGTGGAGGCGGCGCTGGGAGATGAGCTCATCTCCTGCGCCGCCTCTCCCTATGCTGTGAATGGGAACCGTGTCGCATCGACACGGCTCCAATTCACACCGCACCTGACCCGGTAATCAACCCGGGTAAAACCCTTCTTTTTTACCGGGTTGAGATACCGGGTCAGGCGACCCGCTAAAACGACCAAGGACCTTTCACATTGCACACTGACCCGGTTCGACACGGCAATATGCAGTGTCGATACCGGGTTATTTGTGCGATGTGAAAGGGGTATAACAGTTAACCATTTATTTACTTTTGTACCATTTAGGGTATTCACTGGCCTTTAACTGGACACCACTTATGGGGTGGTTTCAAAACATCTCTATATACAAACATGCACACCCCCTGTTCTCATGCTCCCCCCATTTCTCAGTCTTCTCCCACCCCATTTTCACGCTCACTCTTCCTCCTCCCGATTCTCTCTCCACCACACATTACAGTGTATGATGAGATCCGCCTAGAAACATGGTCCATGCACACTAGACTACGTTGTTCTAGGATAGTGTTTCCGCTCCTGTCTGAGCGGTCGCCCGTACACTGAGCAGTATGACTGCTCATATCCCTCAGTGGAGTGACGCAGCCGCCAGCCGTGCATGCATGCATCTCCTGAATGACAGCTTGCATGCACTGCCGACAGCGTCCATCGTTGCCGACCCGCAGAGCCCCGCATCATTCGTCATTGTCGGCATACACACTGGCTGACAAAATAAGCAACGTATCTCAGGAAGGGAGAAAAATGAGCGACGCCGCTCATTTTATCAGCCAGTGTGTATGGGTCTTCACGGTCGTAGAGAGTGAAAGAATTCTAGATCCACATTAGTGTAGTCGCCACATTTCATTCAGCAAAAGGGTTACACAGCATCCAGATTTGTGACATAGTATGATCCATAGATGACTGTAGAACAGAGAGAGGTTTCAATAATATGCTATATAGTTGCCAATCAATTAATAATAAAAGAAAGAAGTACCAACTTGTGGGAAACATTTTTGTTCAAGGAACCCCTTAGTAAATGCAGACAATTTTGCTAAGGTGCTGCCACTTCTGTAAGAACCAGCAAAATTACTTTACCAACTAACTTTAAATTGCTATTGAGGGTTTGTGGGGTTGGGGCAATTTCTTGAATGTACTTTGGGTTATTTTCAGTCACTCCATTCTGCAAAAGCTGAGAGTGACACCTGCAAAGGAACAGCCAACAGCCATGGAACATGCAACCCGTTGAAGTCAAGTATAGTATTAACCATCTCCCACAGAAATTGATTGCCAACCAGAAATATACGTTATGGTAAGAACTTACCATTGATAACAGTATTTCTCCTAAGTACACAGAGTCCACAGGATAACAATGGGATATGATGGAGACAGCGGATTTGCACCAAATCGGTCAATGCTTTTACGGCCTCCCAGCATGCAACGGGTCAGTCCATATATTCCCGCCTCCTCGCTCAGGCAAATCAGTAGAATTCCAAAGCTCAACGCAGGAGCATCATAGATAGCCCTAATTAGGCAATAAGAACGCATGCACACCCTTCCGTACAAGTAGGAAGAGGTTAGCAAGTAAAAGGATCCTCAAATCAGGTGCATCAGGGTGGGATCCCTGTGGATCCCGTAGACTTAGGAGAACTACCACTATCAACGGTAAGTTCTTTCCATAACGTATATTTCTCTGGCAGGGTCCACAGAATAACAATGGGATTTCCCAAAGCAATTTAGTGGCGGGGACGCTCCTGATTGGACAGGAGAATTCTTCACCCGAATTCAGCGTCATGAGCGGCAAAAGGTATCCAAGACATAATGTCTAATGAATGTGTTAATGGAATACCATGTGGCTGCCTTACATATCTCTTCTGCTGAAGCACCACGTTGTGATGCCCATGATGAACCTACCTTACGAGTAGAGTGACCAGAGACATTAGCCAGAACCGGGAGATCAGCTTGAGAATAGGCTTCTGAAATGGTCATCCAAAGCCATCTTGCCAGTGTCTGCTTATCAGCAGACCATCCTCTCTTGTGAAATCCATAGAGAATGAAGAGAGAATCTGTCTTTCTAATGGCACTGGTACGATCCACGCAGATCCTTAATGCACGAACTACGTCCAGCAACGCATTTCCCGCAGAAAGGCCAAGTACTTGGAAAGCCAGGACTACAATTTCTTCATTAAAGTGGAATTTAGACACCACCTTTGGAAGATACCCTGATCTAGTTCTGAGAACTGCTTTATCTGGATTTAAAAAATAAATAAAATAATATATCAGAAATGGGGAATGACATCATGCCCGTAAATCTGATACTCTCTAGCTGACGCCATAGCCAGTAGAAAGAGAACTTTAGCTGACAACCATTTAAGATCCACATATTAAGTGGTTCAAACGGGGCAACTTGAAGGGCTTTCAGGACTAGACATAAGTCCCAAAGCACTGTAGGAGGAACAAAAAGGAGGTTGAATGCGCAGCATTCCCTGAAAAAAGCACGCACATGCTGTAAATTGGCAATTTTCTTTTAGAACCATACAGTCAATGCCAACACTTGCACTCTCAAGGAAACCACCTTCAAACCTTTACCCATTCCTGCCTGAAGGAATGCTAAGACCCTGGAAATTCTGAAAGACTTCGGGTCCATTTTCCGTTCACTGCACCAATGAATATAGGTTTGCCATATTTGGTAATAAATGCAAGCGGAGGAAGGTTTCCTTGCTCTGAGCATAGTTTGAATTACCTGTTGCTTTCATCTTCCGATGACTCCTCATCGGAATCATGTGTAGCCTGTGGGGGTCAAGATTTACTTACCACAGTCTTATCAGCTCGTTTCAGTATCTGCTGCTGGAAGTGATACACCATAGGTGGAGCTGCATGTAAGGGTTAACAGTGTAACCCATCCCTAGTACAGGAGTTGGAGGAATTATCCGTTCAGCTATACTGGATAAAGTCTGTGCAAACATAGCCCAAGGTGGATCAAGCTGCACCTGAATCTGCCTTGTATTTTTCAATAACCCCTGGTGAAAGCTAGAACAATTTGCACACAAACCATCCTGAACCAGATCCCGAGAGGATAACACAGCTTTGCAAGACAAACATGATATGAATGTTGGTGTTGCTGTAAGTGTACCATCCTCACCTTTGCCACTCTTAGACATGATAAATAATCAACACTTCCACAGTATACTACACAATTTGTGACTGTAATCACTTTAAACTTCTTAAAGTGACATACAATCCGACCCTAACCATGCACCAGCATTGAGGATCGGAATAAACAAAACTGACAGAAATATAGTAAAATCAGCACTCACACTAGCAGTCAGTCACGTTATACATTAGTATAATAAGCAATGAGCATATCAAGTACAACTACAATTTAAGTATGTAGGAGAACATATTACTTCATCATGCTTAAACAGATCTAACGTATTCAGACGCAATTGCGAAAGAAACAGTAAATGTATACAGACTAATGCAATAGACCCTAATCTAACTATTTTTACTCAAAAGGGTAGATAGAGACTTAGTGCTTTATTACCCGTACTCAGTAGAGTGGGATACAGGGAGACTTGCCTCACTCCCAGGACCAATCAATACGCTAGCGAACGCTGAATGAATCCAGATGCTACTAGTGTACACTGCTGCTCCATGAACTTATAGTGAACACTGATGCACCAGTCACACAGCCGCCTATGCTGCGACTGGGTCGCCTTCGTGTACAGAGTCTGAGACGGAAGCGGGAAACCGCTCATGGTGGGAGACTCGGAGGAAACTGGCCATGAACCGGAGGGAGGGGCGACCAGGAGAGCATCCGACTCCCCACTGCTAACATCAACCCTAGGGATTGCAGCCTCATACTATTCCTGGAGCCTCTGATCCTTAAGGCCCAACGCTGGTGCACCCGTGTCAGTGACTGTTTGGTAGTCTCCTCCCAAAACAGTGCGGCTGTGTCCGCATTCCCCTACTAAGCAGAACCGATGCCTTACCTTCTCCCCATGCTCCGGCCACAGCCTGGTAACGCCTGCTGGACCTGCTAGTATATCAGACACAGACGCCCGCCAAAACAGGACTGCACTCATGGGTAAGTGTTGTCGCGACCCGGCGGAGAGTAGTTGGAGTGACTCTAAGGTACGTATAAGGACGCTGTTTAGAAAGATAACTCAAGAATAAAAATAAATAAATAAATAAATAAATAAATAAAATAAATAAAATTGTAAGAATATACAAATACAACAAGAAAGCTTAGGGCTGCTAAAAACAAAGCAGCCCTCTGACCATGGCCCGGCTCCTGTCACACCAAACAAAAAACTGATTTGCCTGAGCGAGGAGGCGGGGATATATGGATGGGCCCGTTGCAGGCTGGGAGGCCGGAAAAGCTTTGACTGATTGGTGCTAAGCCTCTGTTGCTTCATCATATCCCATTATTTTCCTGTGGACCGTGCCGGAGAAAGGTATGTTTATATGATGAATCCGGATGCAGACAGTTTGGCATACTGAAAAATTATAGAGACTTACTGGTCTTTTAAATCTGTAAACTGCTTTTCAAGGTTGGACATTTCATCTAGGCATTCCATTCGCCGCCGCTCACAGTCTTCATCGTCCATTTCTATAAAAAAAAAAAAAAAGTGTCAAATATTTAATGAATTGGTTTAATTATATTTACATATGAGATATATAGATATATAATATTACACACACACACACACACATTGGTGTACAGCATTCCAATCCATATGACCTCCACATAAAACTCCGTTACATAACTGGCGATACTCACGGTCCATATATTACAAATACAGCAGACTAAGGGCCTAATTGATGTTGGATTCTGAGAAAGATGAAGAAAGAATCCATGCCACGCCAAATTGAGGAAGTAATTCATACAAAAAGGGGCCCAAACCAAGTACTGAGTACATATGTAAAGATTTTACTTTTCAGAGGGCAGATATGTGTTAAAAATTCTTATTGATTTTAAGTAATAGGATTTTAATTACCTACCGGTAAAATACTTTTCTTGCAGTCCGTAGTGGATGCTCGGGTCCACATTAGTACCATTGGATATAGACGGGTCCACTAGGAGTCACTGGCACTTTAAGAGTTTGATAGTGTGGGCTGGCTCCTCCCTCTATGCCCCTCCTACCAGACTCAGTCTAGAAACTGTGCACGAGGAGCCAGACAACTTCGAGGGAAGCATATTACACAGATAGCGGCGAGATTCACAACAGCTCACAAACAAGGCAAACCAAGCTAACTAGCTTGAAAACTCAGCAACAGCTGAACAACATTACTGAACCAAGTAATAACAGTACTTAAAGAACAAAGCAGTACTGAATCAAGTAATCACTGCAGGATAACCAATCGCTGGGCGGGTGCCCAGCATCCTCTACGGACTACGAGAAAGGATTTACCAATAGGTAATTAAAATACTATTTTTCTCTTACACGATAGAGGATGCTGGGGTCCACATTAGTACCATGGGGATGTACCAAAGCTCCCAGAACGGGAGGGAGAGTGCAGAGGCTCCTGCAGAACTGATTGACCAAATTTAAGGTAATCAGAGGCCAAAGTATCGAACTTGTACAACTTAGAAAACATGTTCGACCCAGACTAAGTAGCCGCTCGGCACTGTATAGCCGAGACACCCCGGGCAGCCGCCCAGGAAGAACCCACTTTTAAGAGTAGAGTGGGCATTAACAGATTTTGAACACGGCAATCCTGCCGTGGAATACGCATGCTGGATAGTGAACCTAATCCAGCGAGAGATAGTCTGTTTCTGTTTTTTGTAAATTGGAGGGTAGAGTACTCTCCCTCTTTTTAACAGCTGCGATTGAAACAGTGTTCTTTTATTTTATTTTTATGCACACACATTCTATTTTAGCTGCTAGCACCAAGCTGTTTGTTTGTTCCAGTTGAAACTCCACCGTAGGAAAATTCTTGGATTCACACCAAGACACATACCTTTTCCAAATGCGATGGTAAGTGTTTAGACGTTACCCCTTTCTTAGCTTGTATCAGGGTAGGAAAAACCTTGTTCGAAATGCCCTTCCGAGATCAACCTCCATGCCGCCAAACATAGCCGCAGTAAGTCTTGATAAGCGAACGGCCCCTGTTGTAACAGGTCCTCCCGAAGAGGAAGAGGCCTCAGATCTTCCAGCAGTAGATCCAGAAGATCTGCGTACCAAGCCCTTCTTGGCCAGTCCGGAGCAATGCGGATTGCCAGAACTCTTGTTCTCCTTATGAGCTTCGGAACCTTTGGGATGAGTGGAAGTGGAGGAAACCCGTACAACGACTGGCACACCCATGGAGACACCAGAGTGTCTACCGTCACTGTTTGCAGGTCCCTCGACCTGGAACAATACCTCTGAAGCTTCTTGTTGAGGTGGGAGGCCATCACGTCGATTTGAGGAACCCCCCCCCCCCCATTCTCATCACCTCCGTGAACACCTCTGGATGGAGGCCCCATCCCCCTGGATGGAGATAGTGTCTGCCAGGGAAATCCGCTTCCCAGTTGTCTACTCCCAGAATGAAAATTGCTGACAGTGCTAATGTGTATTTTTCTGCCCAGAGGATGATTCTTGTCACCTTTGACATTGCAACTCTGTTCTTCGTTCCGCCCTGTCTGTTTATGTAGGCCACAGTCGTTACATTGTCAGACTGTACTTGAATGGCTCGATCTCGCAGAAGATCTGCCGCTTGAAGAAGACAGTTGTACACGGCTCTTAGTTCCAGAATGTTTATTGGTAGACCGGATTCCAGGTTTGACCACCTTTCTTGGAAGGTTTTCCCTTGAGTGATTGTACCCCATCCCCGGAGACTTGCATCCATGGTTAGAAGGATTCAGTCCTGAATCCGGAACCTGCGGCCCTCCAAAAGGTGAGACATCTGCAGCCACCAGAGTAGTGAAATCCTTGCATTCGGTGACAGACTAATCCGCAGGTGCAAATGTAGATGAGACCCCGACCACTTGTCCAGGAGATCCAGTTGGAAGGCTCACGCATGAAATCTTCCGTACTGTAGAGCCTCATAGGAGGCAACCAACTATGCCCAGTGTTAGGCGCCGCGGTCCGGGCTCCCTCCCTGCCCCTAGCAACTAGGGACGCTGAGCGTGCTGAGCCGCTGTGTCCCTAGTAACGCTAGGACGTCGTGCGCGCTGAGCCGCCGGGTCCCTAGCAATGCTAGGCGCGCCGAGCCGCCGGGACCCTGGCAACGGGGACGCCACGGGCGGACCACGTTCCCCGTTGCAGGGTGGATTAATTAAGTGTGCACACATGTTCTCTGGTCGTGCAGCAGGGCAGCTGCACGACATTTATTATAATTAGGCTCTGGACTCTGATTGGAGGACTCCCTGCTAAATGCCTTCTCAGTGCCTCACACAGACGCCGGTGTTAGCAACATCTGTTCCTGGTCTGCTGTGCCCGGTCCTTCCAGTTCTCTGAGTCCTTGAGTCTTGGTGTTTGGTGTCTCATTCCAAGGAGTTCTCCTGGTCCTCATTCTTCCGTGACAGTCGTTAGAGGAGCTCGCTTGGTTTCGTGAGTGGCGGCTCTGCCCCATGTTGCGGCCTAGGCCGCTTTATATTGTTTTCTGATTTTGGAGCATTTGCGGAGGTATCCGCTTCCACAGTCCTCTCCGGTACTCGGCGGTGCCGTGTAGGAGAGTGGACAAGTGGAGTATTTTGGTTGTTCTTTTACCTGGCGGAAATCCGCGCATACTTTAGTTTTAGGTTTGTTAGTAGCCCCTGGCCTTGTTTAGTTAGAGGGTCCCTTGTTATCACCCTGTCTCAGTTCACTCTTTGTCTCTCATTAAGACCTGAGGGGGCATCGGAGTTGGGCAGACGTAATCCGCCCTTCAAACGCAACTGCCATGGGCTCAAGCAACCATAGTCTCGCAAGAGTGTACTGACAGCACGGGCGAGACAACGGAGATAGGGTGCCAGGGGCTATTCCCATTCCTTTCCCCTTTCCCAGCATTACGTTCTGGTATTCAGGTCCCATCGTATTAGATCACCCCAGACCCGAGTATTAGAATCATAACACCCAGAAGGTGAATGCACTGATGGGCTGGCTTCAGGACATCCCGGACCATTGTTTGAATCACCAACGCTTTCTCCTCCAGCAGAAACACCCACTGCACTTCCGTGTCGAGGATCATCCCCAGGAAAGAAAATCTCCTTGTCGGCTCCAAATGGGACTTTGGAAGGTTCAGGATCCAACCAAGTTTCCTGAGCAGACGAGTCGTGAAAGCAATCGAATGCAATAACTGCTCCCTAGTCCATGCCTTTATCAGCAGACAGTCCAGATATGGAATTGTGTTCACCCCCTGTCTGCGGAGGAGAACCATCATCTCTGCCATTACCTTTGTGAACACCCTCGGTGCTGTGGAGAGGCAGAATGGCAGTGCCTGAAACTGATAGTGACTGTCTAACAGAGTAAATCTGAGATAGGCCTGGTGCGGCGGCCAAATTGGAATGTGGAGGTACGCATCCTTGATATCCAGGGATACCAGAAATTCCCTGTCCTCCAAACCGGAGATCACTGCTCTCAGAGACTCCATTTTGAATTTGAACTACCTCAGATTAGGGTTTAGCGATTTCAAGTTCAAAATTGGTCTGACTGAACCATCCGGTTTCGGTACCACGAAAAGGTTCGAATAGAAACCCATGTGTTGCATATGAGGTGGAACAATGACCTCTGGCCTTTTCAATTTTTGGATGGTCTCCCAAAGGATAGCCCCGTCTATCATCAAAGCCGTTAAGCCTGATTTGAAGAACCGTGAGGCGGGAGTTCTTGAAATGCCAGTTAGTACCCCCTGGAACACAATGTCCTGTACCCAGGGATCCAGGCCAGACGACACCCAAACGTGGCTGAAACGTCTGAGCCTCACACCCACCAGCCCCTCCTCCAGGCCTCACGGTCCACCATCATGCGGAGGATTTAGAGGAACCAGAAGCAGGTTTCTGGTCCTGGGAGCCTGCGGAAGCAGGCTTTTTGGATTTTGCACGACCACCTCTTTGGACTTTGTCTTACCGGTCCGAAAGGACTGCAATGTACAGGAAGAAAATGGTTTCTTCCCAGAAGGCGTAGCTGAGGGAAGAAAAGGTGACTTACCCGCAGTTGCTGTGGAAATCCACGCATCCAATGCTTCCCCAAATAGAGCCTGACCTGTGTAGGGTAGGTTCTCCACACCGCTTCTGGATTCCGCATCTGCAGACCATTGACGCAGCCAGAGTCTCCTGCTAGCCGAGACAGACATGGAAGATATCCTTGCAGTCAGCTTACCCAGGTCCTTCGTGGATTCCACCATGAACCCCGCAGAATCCTGTATGTTACGTAAAAACAGTTCAATGTCACTTCCGTCCATTGTATCTAAGTCCTCTAGTAACGTGCTTCACCACTTTACAATAACTTTAGAGATCCATGCACAGGCAGGAGTAGGCTTCAACGCCACCCCTGAAGCAGTGTATATGGATTTGAGCATAGTGTCAATCTTACGATCAGCCGGTTCTTTTAACGTGGTAGACCCAGGGACAGGTAAAACCCCCTTCTTTGACAGTCTGGAAACAGAGGCGTCAACTTTTCTCTATCCTCCTCAGGGAAAGACAACCAAAACCCTTTTGGGGATCTGGAATTTTTTCTCTGGGTTCTTCCAGGATTTTTCAAATAAAGAGTTTAATTCTTTAGACGCAAGGAAGGTTAGCGAGGCTTTCTTATTATCTGTGAAGTAAGCCTCCTCAACCTGCTCAGGTGTTGTGTCAGAAGTGTTTAACACATCTCTAATAGCCTCAATCATGAGCTGGACCCACTTAGCCAGGGATGCCGCCCCCCTCAGCACATCCCCAACACCCATGTCAGAGTCGGTATCCGTGTCATCTTGATTAATCTGGGCAAATGCATGTTTTTGTGGATATATGGTAGGGGATTTTGAAGGAATAGGGACAGAACCGGACCAAACTGCCATATCCTTCTTTAATACCAGAGTTTCAGTCTCAGTATGAGCTACCCTAGTAGAGATCTGAGAGATCACTCCCTTAATAGAGGTCAACCACTGAGGCTCAGTAATAGGGATCCGAGACAAAACATTACATTCCTGTGTACATGGAATGGATTCCTCCTGAGGGGAAATGTTCTCTGCAGCATAAGATACAGAGTCCCTAGACATGGCTATGTGAGAAACAAACGCCCACACACAGGAAAATGTCAGTGTCTTCTAGGTACACTTGCACAGTCAAGGATTGTGTAGGATTATAGGGGGCGCTGGCAGGCGGATACTTGCCGCATCCTGGGTTGCAGCTACTGCGCGACTGCCGTAGCCCACAGCCGCAATAGTAAGGACACACCTGCGTTGTCTGGACCGCGCCCCACCAATGGTGTTCTAACGCTGTTGGCACGCCCCCTGCCACCCAGCGACTGCCTCTGCCTGTGAATCAGGTAGAGGCAATCGCAGCCCTGAGAGGCTTTTAGCATCGCACTGGGCCTCCTGAGGTGCGTGTGCTCACTCCCCAAAGGGCTTCAGACTGCGATCACTGCCACTGCAGCGATCCAGTCTGAATTGGGCCCATAGTGCATTGTATTATCAACCAATCATACCAAACAGGTTATAAAAAGATAATCATTTTCACATGTAGATTGAGGCTTAAAACAGAGTGAGGAACCCCTATAACGTTAGGGACCTGCTGATGAGGTTACCTTGACGAATGGTGGGCAGGCTCATAATATTGGCCAATTTTATGCTAAAAAACTCAAGATATGACGTATAATTAAATGCATTATAATTCTATCGGTTGTATAATATACCTGCTCTCTTGTGTCTTCAAAACAGCATCAACTCTAGGTACTGTACAGACAGGTACTTATCCATCATGCAATACAATCAGGGAGGCGTCTGATTGGCACAAAATTTATTCTGCAGCAGGACAATGACCCCAAACATACAGAATGTCATTAAGAACTATTTCCAGCGTAAAAAAAAATAAAATAAAAACGAACAAGGAGTCCTGGAAGTGATGAAATGGCCCCCAGAGAGCCCTGATCTCAACATTAACAAGTCTGCCTGGAATTAAGTGAAGAAACAGAAGGATTTGAGCAAGCCTACAGCAACAGAAGATCTGTGGTTAGTTCTCCAAGATGTTTGAAAAAACCTCCCTGAAGAGTTCCTTCAAAAACAGTGTGCAAGGGTACGTAGAAGAATAGATGCGGTTCTAAAGGCAAAATGGTAGTTAAACCAAATAATGATTTTATTTAGATTTCTCTTCTGTTCATACACTTTGGATTTTATTAATAAAAATAAACTATTAACTCTATTTTTGGAAGAACATCTATACTTCTGGCATTGTCAAAACAACTAATGTTGGCAGTTAGCCTTAAGACGTTCAAATATAATCTCCCCTATGTGTATTAGGAATGATTACTAAAGCCTAGCAAAACTTACGTGTAAAAAAACTAGTAAAAAATTCCGACAATACCAATGGATGCATTAGCCCCCACTATAAGCATCTATTACACCTTACAAAACCCAGGCACTCTTGAAAATGAGCATCGTTCTTCCTTCTATGCAAGAGTCTAAATGAAGGATAATAAAAAAATAAAATAAAAATATGAGACCGAAGAATGCCGCTAGTTTTGGGGCCAAGGTAGTACTCTTCTCCCCCAGGACTGTAGTACAGCATGTACTGAAGAAAGTGGAAAGTGGGTAGTAATGGAGAATAGGTTGGGGTGAGGGAGGTAAATAGTCCGTTTTCTCTGGGTGTAAAAACCCACTTTCTACTTCTTTTAAACCCCCCTGGCAAATACAGCGAATAGGATGCAATACATGTAACTGATCATGCAATAGTATAAATACAGTAGTTTCTGTGTTTACACATGACAGTGAGTGAGTTATTACATGATGCTATAGGACAGTTTTTCAAACTTGGTCCTCAGGACAAACTAAAAACAGCCCGAGTTGTAAGGATTTCCATGCATAAGCAATGGTGACAGATATATTCAACTGAAGTTGGATCCATTCTGACATTCATTTGTCGGAATGGATCCGACCTGGGCTAGTCAATGACATCTCAATTCGACCTTTAAAATAAATTAAGTCGAATTGAGATGCGGGATGGGAGAGCCGTGGGCAGACAGGGGAGAGCAACGCTACAGCAGCGCTCTCCCCGTCTACCCGCGGCTCCCCATCCCCATCTGACCGTCTCCCTGCCTCTCCCCGTCCCTGTATCACAGCCGCCGCTCATGGCAGCGTCCACCCGGCTCGAGCAAGCAAGGTCTCGCTTGCTGGAGCCGGGTGGACGCTGTTGTGAGCGGAGGCTGTGACATCCTCTGGCGCTGTTCTGTCCCGGCTCACCTCAACTTTTTTTAAAGTCTAATTGAGATGGTCGAAAAGGGGGCAAAAATCTGTCGGTTTTGGCCCAGTTTGACAAGCATGTGGATCGGCAGCTGTTCCGCCAATCAACATGCTTTTCGACAAGTCGAATTCCTCCACTTGTCAAAAAATTTCGGGTTAGACTGAATAGGTCAGAACCCCATCCGACCTAAAAAACTGCTAGAATACTAGAGATGGCAACAGCAATGACCAGTAAACTCACTAGGTATAAGAGCTTAACTCAGATGGTACCCAGTAATCTACTAAACATTCTTAGTTTGGCAACATGCAGCAAAAATGTCGCACAGCCTGGAGGAATGTGGAGTAGATGCAAATTACTTCAAACATGCTCTAGTCGTCATCTTGAAGTTGTAAGCTACGGAAATACAAAGACTACAAGCTCACATAGATGATTTGGACAACAGAGGACGTTGAAACAATCAGTGTTCGGAGCATGCCTGAGGATATTCCTCATCACGGCCTGCAATATGTTCTTACTAAAAACTCTAACAAAATCTTAGGCCAAGACTAATGAATCCATTGTGTTTGATAGAGCCTACAGGTACGCAATCCGAACGTCCATAGGATATTTGCCGTTCGCATTATTTATCACAGAAAGACGAGATACTCCGTATCCTTCGGGGTTTGGAAACAGTGGATGGCTCGATGGCTAATTAATCTGGTTTTTCAAGATCTCCTGGCATAAATTGCAAATACTAAGTAAACGTATATACAAGCACTTGTAATTTGTCGTCAAGATTGTGGTTTTTAAATCTGTATTAAATTTTTTTACTTCACTATATGGATATCCTTTCCCATTTTTCCCTTACATGCACATGGAGGAAAAACTGCAGTTGCAGTAGCGGAAAAGGATAAACTGTGAACGGGTTTTGTACATTTATTTCACTGAAGCGCCTGGACCGGTATGTCACTTTGTGTGTATGGATTAGTTTATGGGAGGCTGAAAGTATCCTCCTAGACACAGTACGGGTTGATTGGCTGCTAAGGAGCACACCTACTGACTTTCACTTGTTTTCCTTTGTAACAGTTGCTCCAGTCCGAGATGTGCGGATATCACTCTTGATGTAAGGACTCGCATTGAAATTATTAGACATTAGGGCAGATGTACGATCCTTTGCCATGTGCTTTCTCCACATTGCTGCTGTTAACATGTACTGGTCCCGCATCCCAGAAATGTAAGAAGCTGCTCACATTAGGCTTTTAACAAATGAACACAGCACATACAGCAATATCACCTGGCGCACTGTGTGCAAAGGAAGGCGAAGGCTACCTGATGTACGAAGGCTGTGGTAGATCTTCACCGCACGTTACTCCACTCCTGATACTTCGTCAGCTCAGGGCTGGTACTGCCACTGTGATACAGGATTGTTGTGGGGTTTTGTTTTCATCTGTTTACGTTGCAATAGTTTGTTTTTTCTTAGTAATTCTATGACAGGAATGAGTCGAGACCTTTTGTCCCTGCCTCCTCTGCAGCCACAGCATCCTTCAACATCAAGTGCACATGTTGGCATGCGCGGGGGCTGCTGGGTAGAAGGATTGCAGCGCATGCACAAGTCATCAACGAACGACAGAATAAAACTCCTACATCACCTCACCATTGATAAAACGGCAGGCCGGGGATACCTACATGCTGGTGATGTGACAGCATATCACAGCGATAATGCGTTGAAGTGCCACGCACAAATAAGGATAGTTAGGCGCAGATTAAGACAGCTACCCTATTGTTCCTTATGCCTGTTAAGGTACCCTAGACTGCTCAGATAGTCCTCATGTTCACGTTACTGGTTGAGTTTCCACTTCATTCTTATTTTCCCATGTTTATACTATTTAAAACATAACCGCTCAAATATTAAAATATATTTGTGCTTTCTACTGGAAGGGTTTTCATAGTTTATAATGCGTATTTACTGATCTGTAAAGTTATATTTGTTAACAGCTAGTATCCCATTTGTGTATTGGTTGTCTTACCTGTATGGCTGCTGTTGTCTCCTTACACTGCAAAGAATAGGTCCTGGGCCTAGTGGTGACACTGGTTTTTGCCACAATGCTGCACAGGAGCGGTGAGATTTGTTCTTTTCTCTCTAATATGGGTTCATATTTACTTTTTTTTTTTCCCCCACTGTTCTCTTCATCTGTTCCCCATGCCTCTTTTCCTTTCCCATCTCTTTAGCCAGAAATCTGATGTTTATTTAGAATTACTGGTCTTTTGTATATCGGACAGATGTACTGTTCGCCACTTTGTGCCTTATCCAGCGTTCTCTTACTATCTTTAATGACTAGTTTAAATATTGTTTCAGTTAACGTGAAAGGACTTCATATTCCTGAGAGGCGGTCACGCACATTATGTGAACTACAGGGCGAAAACGCTAATGTTGCTTTTTTTTTTTTTTTAAACAGGAAAGTTATTTAAAAGAAGGCGCTGTGCAGACTCTCAGGAACAGAGCATTCCCCTGCAAATATTTTTGGAATAATGCCGAAGATAAAACCCTAGGAGTTGCAATTCTATTCGCTTGCCATGTTCCCCTCACAGATGTCTGTTTACTGTTGATTGCAGGCCGTGCTTTATTGATAAATTTTACATTTTATGAACCGTTTTTTTCTTTTGTAAATGCTTATACGCAAACAGGGCCAGCCTGCTTTCTTTGACAAAGCCTTGAATCTTGTTCAAGCACACTCTGAAGGTGTGTTGGACTTGGAGGAGACTAAAATTGGTTTTTAGACCCCATCTTGACTCCTCCAATAAGTCACCTAGATACTCGAACAAGATTCATTGCAAGGTCAAAAAAAACTTTATGAACATCTACTGGTAGCTATGTGGCGTATTCAACAACTACACAAGACTATTCTCTCTTTTCTGACCCTCATAACGTTTAAACCAGACTAGATTATCTTTATCTCGCATAGGTTTCTTCAACTGGCAATAGATACAAATATAGTCACATTTCTTGGTCTGACCATGTTCCTGTCTTATTGAGACCTATTTTACGGTGTTCTAATCGAAGACCCTTTCCTTGGCGTTTAAATGAGATGCTGTGCCAAAATTCTGTCAACTGGAAGAATATTTTAACATTAATGACCTCTCATACATCTAACGTTACGGTCTGGGAAGAACACAAATGCATCATTAAGGGAAAAGCTTAATCAGTTGGAAACATGTCTTAAAAAAATAGCAGCTAGCAAAAAGAGAAGGACTTGTTAAAGTAACACAAATCCTCCCTTTCTGCCAAGACTCTCCAACCCCTCAGACGCTCACCATGAGCTAAACATGCTTATGTCAGACAATCTAAATCAGACGCTCGCAAATGCCAGAGCAGTTTCTTTATTTAGGGAAACAAAACAAGCCAGGACGCTGTCTAAGGCGTTATAAGTTCAGCATTCAGCCACATTCATTGCCCGTATAAAGTCAACTGGCTCTTTTTGCAACTCCATGAGAAAATTGCTGTAACATTGCAGTCCTATTACTCTCAATTACATAATTTTAATTAATCAAGAGTAGGGGGTAGACAATATGTCATGTAAGGCTACCATTACGGCCTTCCTGGAAAAGGTTAGAATTTCCCACTCTAAGAATTGGAGATTGACTCCTTCAAGGAGTCATTCACTTTATAGGAATTTGAAAGTGCTATAAAATCCACTCTAAATGGCAAAAGCCCAGGCAGGTTTTCCATTGCGTATTATAATTTGATTGGAGATTACTTAACACCCCTGATGATCTCCTTTTAATGAGGTCTCGGACGCCTCTCCCTTTTCTTCTAATTCTTTGCTTGCTGATCTCAGTAATACCTAAAAGAAGGAAAAGGCCCAACTCAGTATTCCAGCTATAGACCCATCTCCCCGTTAAACGTTGACCTAAAACTTTTTGATAAGACAGAATTTTGAAAATAAATGGCTTATAGCCTCAAACGGTTTCTCCCTAACCTGATTCATTCAGACCAGGTGTGATTTGTTCCTTGACTTGATTCATTTGGCATCATCCCAGAAGATTCTAGCTATCATTCTGTCATCAGATGCAGAATAGGGGTTTGACAGGGTTTATTGGGAATTTGTAATGGGGATGTTGGAACACTTGGGTTTAGGTCCGTCGGGCATCCAGAGAATCTGAGCTCTTTACTTAATGCCTTCTGCCTGTGTGAGGCTTAATGGAGACTTATTGGAACCTGTAGTAATGGTCAACAGCATCCGCCAGGGCTGCCCCCCTATATCCTCTTGTATTTGTTTTATGCATGGAGGCCATGGCGAGAGACTTTGGATAAAATGGTAATAGAACTGGATTAGTTGCTGGGAAAAAAAAATATAAAACTTGCTCTTTTTGCTGACAACCTGCTAGCCATCAATACTAAACCATTGATTTCCATTTCCAAACTCCTTAAGGAATTTGAATGATTTGGAGAGCTTTCTAATTTTTAAGTGAATTTGTCCAAATCAGTGGCACTAAATATCGCAGTAGGCCAAACGCACCTGAGGGGATTGCTGGATTTATCCCAATTCCCCTGTCACCCAACGCAGATTAAATATCTTGGAGTGTTATTACACAGATCTCTGCTAAGTATTTTATTCTAATTTTCAACCTCTGCTGGCTAGGCTTCGAGCAGACCTTCTTACATGGTGCTCTAAGAAGATCTCGTGGATAGGGTGAATCAGTCATTAAAATGAAAGTGCTGCCTAGGGGCCTTTATCTTTTGCATACTCTCCACATATCATTACCTGGTTTACCGCGCTTCATCGTATTGTTTAGACTTTGTTTGGGCAGGCTCTAGGCCTCACTCACCACACACACACACACACACACACACACACACCATTGAGGCCTACAACTGTCACATTTCCTTTCCTATTATCATGCAGTGTTAGTCACAAGGGTTATGACATGGGGTAGACTTTGACCGGAAGCAATGGATAGATATTGAGGTAGAGTATCTCCCTTCTCAAAACGAAGGATTTATTTGGTTCTCTGTACTCCCATGCATTTCCCCATCCTATACTAGGTCCAACTATTTCCTGTTTGCATCATTTTCACGTACAGCCACTCCTCTCCCTTGTTCCCTCTCCTTTAACTCCACTGTTTGCAAATTCAACATTTCCACAAAGGGGTCCCACCTAACTTATTTAAATTAGTCTCCGGGTGAGTAAATCGCTTGATAAATATGGGGTTATGAGTTTTCCCTCTATTCAGGACAAGTGGAATTTGTCTAATTGTGAGACGTGGAAATACCTTCAGATAAGAAACTTCCTCCAGAGCCTAGGCTCTACTAAAACATTTGGTCGGGGAACTACTCTGAGAACATGTGCATATCACAAAAGCCCCCTGCGCATATGCTGTCCTCCATCTATTCTATATTGATGGACAATTTCTTTTCTAATAGGTCCAAATTGACATATGACTGGGAAGCCTATTTACAAGGCTTAGTAGGAGAGGACGACTGATCAGTCTTTTTTTTTTTTTTAAACAATATATTTTTTGTTTTTTTGAAGTTGTACATACATTAAGAATACAAAACAAAACAGTAAAGAGTATTTTTAAGACCATATAAATTATGGGCAGACTGTTTTTGACATAAAGAAGCTCGGAGACAGGTTGGTTAGATACACTCTGCAAGGCAATCCAACATAGTATATACCATATTGCTTACCACACAGTAGTAATGTTAATGGGACACACACACACACACACACACACACACACACACACACACACACACACACACACACACACACACACACACACCAGAAAGCATCATAGCAAGAGTTACAATGCACATTTACAGCAGTCAAACATACTCAGATATGCACAGATATACGCGCTTAAGTAACGGGAGACCAGAGAGCAGTGGGATATTATACAAATAAATACAATTGATACACACCACCAACACTATACGTTATGTGACATAACTTGCCAAAAATTCAGTTCTGTTTACGTGTCGAGTAAGGAGACTCAAGCCACTTGACCCAAAAATCTGGGGGGAAAAAAAAAATTCCCGCCTTTCTGGCTCTGTATACAAATTTCTCATTTGCTGCCGTTTCATTAACTAGTGAAATCCAGTATTTCAACACCAGGCCTTCACCAGCAAGCCAAAGTCTGGCAATACATAGTTTAGCTAATCCACATAGATTTATTATGCAACGTCTGCTAAAGGTGTCAAGAGTCTACTCCTCCACAGCCGACAAAACACATACCACAGGTATAAGGACAGAAGAGGGAATTCCAGTTTCCACTAAGGCGTTAACACCGCTCCAAAATATTGCTACTAAAGGGCATAGCCAAACCATGTGCCAAAAATTGGCATCCAGATTGCAAGATTTAGGACACTTCGTGGTGTGGCCACTCCAAATATGAACCAACTACACCGGGGTCATTTATACTCTATGAATTATAAATAATTGTATTTGCTGGTATCGAATGGTGGTGGTAGTAGAGTAATGAGGAGAGCCTAAGGCGCATTCCCATGCCTCATCCGTAATACATCCCAAGTCCACCTCCCATTTACCTCTAAGGGAGGACGAGTCTGGAGTATATTCATATAAATCAGGGGTGGGGAACCTGTGGCCCTCCAGCTGTTGCTGAACTACACATCCCAGCATGCCATGCAACAGTTTTAGCATAGCCAAGTAGCAAAACTGTAGCAGGGCATGCTGGTATGTGTAGTTCAACAGCTGGAGGGCCAAAGGTTCCCCACCCATGATATAAATACTAGAAACTAAGGGGCTAATTCAGACCTGATTACTCGTTAGGGTTTTTTTGCAGTCCTGCATTCACCGCCCACAGGGGAGTATTTTAGCTCTGCAAGTGTGCGACCGCATGTGTAGCAGAGCTGTACAAACAGATTTTGTGCAGTCTGAGTAGCCCAGGACATAATCAGCCGATGCGATCACAGCCTGTCCGTGAACGGAATCGATGTCAGACACCCGCCTGGATACACCTGCGTTTTTCCAAACACTCCCAGAAAATGGTCAGTTGCCACCCACAAACGCCTTCTTCCTGTCAATCACCTTGCGATCACCCATGGGAATAGATTCTTCGCACAAACTCATTGCAGAGTAACGAACCGCTTTGTACCCGTGTGACGCACCTGCGCATTGCAGTGCATACACATGTGCAGTTCTGACCTGATCTCGGCGGTGCAAAAAAACAGTAGCGAGTAATCAGGTCTGAATTAGGCCCTAAGGGCCTAAATCAGACCTGATCGCAAGGGTGCGTTTTTTGCATCCCTGCGATCAGGAAGTCACTGCCTGCAGGGGAAGGGGGAAACCGCTGTGCAGGGGTGCGATCGCATGTGCAGGAGAGCTGCACAGACAGAAGTTTGTGCAGTCTCTGCACAGCCCAAGACTTACTCTTCCAGTGCAATGTTCAGGGACGGCGTCAGAAACCCTCCCTTCAAACGCTTGGGCACGCTTGTGTTTTTATGGACACTCCCTGAACACGGTCTGTTGCCACCCACATATGGCCTCTTCCTGTCAATCACCTTGCAATCGCTTTTCTCGTACATCCAGTCGCTGTCCGCCGATCCCAGTTGCCGAGGACCGATGCGCCTGCGCATTGTGGTGCATGTGCAGTTCAGACCTGATCGCAGACTGTACGAAAACGCAGCCTAGCGATCAGGTCCGAATTAGGCCCTAAATGCCCATTTCCCTGATTTTGTAACAGACTTAACTGGAGAATCCGTAATAATTGGAGGGGTTTTAGAAAATTGTGCATTAATTGCATGTCTTAATTGCAGGAATCGATAAAATAAGAATTTACTTACCGATAATTCTATTTCTCGGAGTCCGTAGTGGATGCTGGGGTTCCTGAAAGGACCATGGGGAATAGCGGCTCCGCAGGAGACAGGGCACAAAAAGTAAAGCTTTAGGATCAGGTGGTGTGCACTGGCTCCTCCCCCTATGACCCTCCTCCAAGCCAGTTAGGTACTGTGCCCGGACGAGCGTACACAATAAGGGAGGAATTATGAATCCCGGGTAAGACTCATACCAGCCACACCAATCACACCGTACAACTTGTGATCTAAACCCAGTTAACAGTATGATAACAGCGGAGCCTCTGAAAAGATGGCTCACAACAATAATAACCCGATTTTTGTAACTATGTACAAGTATTGCAGATAATCCGCACTTGGGATGGGCGCCCAGCATCCACTACGGACTCCGAGAAATAGAATTATCGGTAAGTAAATTCTTATTTTCTCTATCGTCCTAGTGGATGCTGGGGTTCCTGAAAGGACCATGGGGATTATACCAAAGCTCCCAAACGGGCGGGAGAGTGCGGATGACTCTGCAGCACCGAATGAGAGAACTCCAGGTCCTCTTTTGCCAGGATATCAAATTTGTAGAATTTTACAAACGTGTTCTCCCCTGACCACGTAGCTGCTCGGCAGAGTTGTAATGCCGAGACCTCTCGGGCAGCCGCCCAAGATGAGCCCACCTTCCTTGTGGAATGGGCCTTAACCGATTTAGACTGTGGCAGGCCTGCCTCAGAATGTGCAAGTTGAATTGTGTTACAAATCCAACGAGCAATCGCCTGCTTAGAAGCAGGCGCACCCAACTTGTTGGGTGCATACAGTATAAACAGCGAGTCAGATTTTCTGACTCCAGCTGTCCTGGAACATATTTTCAGGGCCCTGACAACTCCTAGCAACTTGGAGTCCTCCAAGTCCCTAGTAGGTGCAAGGCACCACAATAAGCTGGTTCAGGTGAAACACTGACACCACCTTAGGGAGAGAACTGGGGACGAGTCCGCAGCTCTGCCCTGTCCGAATGGACAAACAGATATGGGCTTTTTTGAGAAAAAACCACCAATTTGACACTCGCCTGGTCCAGGCCAGGGCCAAGAGCATGGTCACTTTTTATGTGAGATGCTTCAAATCCACATATTTGACTGGTTTTAAACCAATGTGATTTGAGGAATCCCAGAACTACGTTGAGATCCCACAGTGCCACTGGAGGCACAAAAAAGGGGTTTGTATATGCAATACTCCCTTGACAAACTTCTGGACTTCAGGAACTGAAGCCAATTCTTTCTGGAAGAAAATTTACAGGGCCGAATTTGAACCTTAATGGACCCCAATTTGAGGCCCATAGACACTCCTGTTTGCAGGAAATGCAGGAAACGACCGAGTTGAAATTTCTTTGTGGGGCCTTCCTGGCCTCACACCACGCAACATATTTTCGCCACACGTGGTGATAATGTTGTGCGGTCACCTCCTTTCTGGCTTTGACCAGGGTAGGAATGACCTCTTCCGGAATGCCTTTTTTCCCTTAGGATCCGGCTTTCCATCGCCATGCCGACAAACGCAGCTGCGGTAAGTCTTGGAACAGACATGGTACTTGCTGAAGCAAGTCCCTTCTTAGCGGCAGAGGCCATAAGACCTCTGTAAGCATCTCTTGAAGTTCCGGGTACCAAGTCCTTCTTGGCCAATCCGGAGCCATGAGTATAGTTCTTACTCCTCTACGTCTTATAATTCTCAGCACCTTAGGTATGAGAAGCAGAGGAGGGAACACATACACCGACTGGTACACCCACGGTGTTACCAGAACGTCCACATCTATTGCCTGAGGGTCTCTTGACCTGGCGCAATACCTGTCCCGTTTTTTGTTCAGACGGGACGCCATCATGTCCACCTTTGGTATTTCCCAACGGTTTACAATCATGTGGAAAAAACTTCTCAATGAAGTTTCCACTCTCCCGGGTGGAGGTCGTGCTGAGGAAGTCTGCTTCCCAGTTTCCATTCCCGGGATGAAAAACTGCTGACAGTGTTATCACATGATTTTCCGCCCAGCGAAAAGTCCTTGCAGTTTCTGCCATTGCCCTCCTGCTTCTTGTGTCGCCCTGTCTGTTTACGTGGGCGACTGCCGTGATGTTTTTCCCACTGGATCAATACCGGCTGACCTTGAAGCAGAGGTCTTGCTAAGCTTAGAGCATTATAAATTTACCCTTAGCTCCAGTATATTTATGTGGAGAAAAGTCTCCATACTTGATCACACTCCCTGGAAATTTTTTCCTTGTGTGACTGCTCCCCAGCCTCTCAGGCTGGGCTCCGTGGTTACCAGCATCCAATCCTGAATGCCGAATCTGCTGCCCTCTAGAAGATGAGCACTCTATAACCACCACAGGAGAGACACCCTTGTCCTTGGATATTGGGTTATCCGCTGATGCATCTGAAGATGCGATCCGGACCATTTGTCCAGCAGATCCCACTGAAAAGTTCTTACGTGAAATCTGCCGAATGGAATTGCTTCGTAGGAAGCCACCATTTTTACCAGGACCCTTGTGCAATGATGCACTGTTTTTAGGAGGTTCCTGACTTGCTCGGATAACTCCCTGGCTTTCTCTTCCGGGAGAAACACCTTTTTCTGGACTGTGTCCAGAATCATCCCTAGGCACAGCAGACGTGTCGTCGGGATCAGCTGCGATTTTGGAATATTTAGAATCCACCCGTGCTGATTGTAGCAGTATCCGAGATAGTGCTACTCCGACCTCCAACTGTTCCCTGGACTATGCCCCTATCAGGAGATCGTCCAAGTAAGGGATAATTAAGACGCCTTTTCTTCGAAGAAGAATCATCAATTCGGCCATTACCTTGGTAAAGACCCCAGGGTGCCGTGGACAATCCAAACGGCAGCGTCTGAAACTGATAGTGACAGTTCTGCACCACGAACCTGAGGTACCCTTAGTGAGAAGGGCAAATTTGGGACATAGAGGTAAGCATCCCTGATGTCCCGGGACACTATATAGTCCCCTTATTCCTGGTTCGTTATCACTGCTCTGAGTGACTTCATCTTAATTTGAACCTTTGTAAGTGTTCAAAAACAAATTTTTAGAATAAGTCTCACCTAGCCTTCTGGCTTCAGTACCACAATATAGTGTGGAATAATACCCCTTTTCTGTAGTAGGAGGGGTAATTTAATTATCACCTGCTGGGAATACAGCTTGTGAATTTTTTCCCATACTACCTCCTTGTCGGAGGGAGACTTGGTAAAGCAGACTTCAGGAGCCTGCGAAGGGGAAACGTCTCGACATTCCCCTCTGTACCCCCGGGATACTACTTGTAGGATCCAGGGGTCCTGTACGGTCTCAGCGCCATGCTGAGAACTTGTCAGACGCGGTGGAACGCTTCTGTTCCTGGGAATGGGCTGCCTGCTGCAGTCTTCTTCCCTTTCCTCTATCCCTGGGCAGATATGATCTTATAGGGACGAGAGGACTGAGGCTGAAAAGACGGTGTCTTTTTCTGCAGAGATGTGACTTAGGGTAAAAAACGGTGGATTTTCCAGCAGTTGCCGTGACCACCAGGTCCGATGGACCGACCCCAAACAAGTCCTCTTCCTGTATACGGCCATACTGTGCCGTTTGGAATCTGCATCACCTGACCACTGTCGTGTCCATAACATCTTCTGGCAGTTATGGACATCGCGTTTATTCATGATGCCAGAGTGCAAATATCCCTCTGTGCATCTCGCATATATAGAAATGCTCTATAGTCAATAAAATACTGTCCCTGTCAAGGGTATCAATATTTTTAGTCAGGGAATCCGACCAAGCCACCCTAGCTCTGCACATCCAGGCTGAGGCGATCGCTGGCCGCAGTATAACACCAGTATGTGTGTATATACTTTTTATTATATTTTCCAGCCTTGTCAGCTGGTCCTTGAGGACGGCCCTATCTATAGACGGTACCGCCACTTGTTTTGATAAGCGTGTGAGCGCCTTATCCACCTTAAAGGGTGTTTCCCAACGCGCCCTAACTTCTGGCGGGAAAGGGTATACCGCCCATAATTTTCTATCGGGGGGAACCCACGCATCATCACACACTTTATTTAATTTATCTGATTCAGGAAAAACTATGGTAGTTTTTTCACATCCCACATAATACCCTCCTTTGTGGTACTTGTAGTATCAGAAATACGTAACACCTCCTTCATTGCCTTTAACGTGTGGCCCTAATAAGGAATACGTTTGTTTATTCACCGTCGACACTGGATTCAGTGTCCCTGTCTGTGTCTGTGTCGACCGACTAAAGTAAACGGGCGTTTTAAAACCCTTGACGGTGTTTTTGAGACGTCTGGACCGTACTAATTGTTTGTCGGCCGTCTCATGTCGTCAACCGACCTTGCAGCGTGTTGACATTATCACGTAATTTCCTAAATAAGCCATCCATTCCGGTGTCGACTCCCTAGAGAGTGACATCACCATTACAGGCAATTGCTCCGCCTCCTCACCAACATCGTCCTCCTACCTGTCGACACACACGTACCGACACACAGCACACACACAGGGAATGCTCTGATAGAGGACAGGACCCACTAGCCCTTTGGAGAGACAGAGGGAGAGTTTGCCAGCACACACCAAAAACGCTATAATTATATAGGGACAACCTTATATAAGTGTTTTCCCTTATAGCATCTTAATATATATATAAGCATATCGCCAAATTAGTGCCCCCCCTCTCTGTTTTAACCCTGTTTCTGTAGTGCAGTGCAGGGGAGAGCCTGGGAGCCTTCCCTCCAGCCTTTCTGTGAGGGAAAATGGCGCTGTGTGCTGAGGAGATAGGCCCCGCCCCTTTTTCGGCGGCCTCGTCTCCCGCTCTTAACGGATTCTGGCAGGGGTTAAATATCTCCATATAGCCTCCGGAGGCTATATGTGAGGTATTTTTAGCCAAAATAGGTATTCATTTGCCTCCCAGGGCGCCCCCCTCCCAGCGCCCTGCACCCTCAGTGACTGCCGTGTGAAGTGTGCTGAGAGGAAAATGGCGCACAGCTGCAGTGCTGTGCGCTACCTTTAGAAGACTGAGGAGTCTTCTGCCGCCGATTCTGGACCTCTTCTTACTTCAGCATCTGCAAGGGGGCCGGCGGCAAGGCTCCGGTGACCATCCAGGCTGTACCTGTGATCGTCCCTCTGGAGCTGATGTCCAGTAGCCAAGAAGCCAATCCATCCTGCACGCAGGTGAGTTCACTTCTTCTCCCCTAAGTCCCTCGTTGCAGTGATCCTGTTGCCAGCAGGACTCACTGTAAAATAAAAAACCTAAGCTAAACTTTCCTAAGCAGCTCTTTAGGAGAGCCACCTAGATTGCACCCTTCTCGGCCGGGCACAAAAATCTAACTGGCTTGGAGGAGGGTCATAGGGGGAGGAGCCAGTGCACACCACCTGATCCTAAAGCTTTACTTTTTGTGCCCTGTCTCCTGCGGAGCCGCTATTCCCCATGGTCCTTTCAGGAACCCCAGCATCCACTAGGACGATAGAGAAAAATAGGGAGGAGGGCACACCGAAATCTAGCTGGAGTTGTTGGAAAGATTTAAATACATTTCCATTGTATAATTGCCCCAAAGATATTACACCCCGAGGGGGCATGGCCTGGCAGGCAAGCAGGGAGGACGTGTCTGTGGGGAGCTCCCACACTCGGCCTCCTATAGAGCCTTTACTGTCCCTATTCCCACACCTATATAGCTCTACCTGCTACCTACATTCCGCCCCTATCTCCCCTGTACCTGGTGTGTGGGGTCCCAGAGCCGGAGGGGGCTTCCTGCCTCCTTGCAGGTTGGGGCCTGCACACCCCCCAGAGGCCGGGGGCTCAATATCGAAGACGGCCGGTGCCGGGAGTTCCCCGCCGCGGGAACCACTGCTCTGTCCGGCATCCGATCTCCTGCTGTGCCCGGCTCCCTCCACCGCCGCGCTGCTCTGTTAGTCCCCTCTGTGAGCGCCTGGAGGAGCGGGTAAGCGAACTCCATCCAAGACGTCCGTCCCGGGGCCTACTTCCGCCCGCCGAGCCGGGGCCTGTAGTGACGGAGGCAGCCGCCGAGTGCTCCTGTAAGCACGCAACTGTGCCGGACACCTCCGTGGTGGGTCGTGAGGCGCTCAGTCCTGCAGCACATACCGGGCGCCTCCGGGTCCTCCACCTTCTGCACCCGGGGAGCTCGTCCTGCTGGGCTGGTGGGGTGCTGGGCCCTGGAGGCTGTCCTCTCCGGACGCCGACGGCCATCTTTGATGAGGGCACCGTGGTGCTCCTGCCTCTCCCTCTGGCTGGTGTCCACAGTGGGTTTCCCTGGCCTGTAGCTGGTCCGTGGCTGGGAGCACTTGAGGAGGAGTGGGGGTGTAAAAAGGGAGATCTCCATCCCCCATCACATATTTCCCTATCCTGGCTCCGTCCATCCTGAACCCCTCCTATACATTCACCTACGCTGGGGACTGGACCGCACTGCAGGGCTGGCTACAAGTGGGGTTCACCCTGTAGAGCCTCCATTGCTACTACTGTAAGAAGAAAAAAATTACATATATTTTTATTTTTGCTCTGACACAGCTGCCTTGCTATTTATGATATTTGACTTTGGAGCTCCATCTACTGGTGGCTTTTTTGTTCGATTCCAGCTGCCTGAGAGAGCCGACTCTTCCAACAATGTGATTCGCAGAATTCTGCCCTGAGTCTGGGGACCTTCTATACCATAATTTTTGCAAGTATATTGTTTCTACTACCGGGACTTTTCTAACTCTGTAATGCAGTGATCTTTTAAAGCGGTTCTACACGCACGTTCCAACATGCCCAGAGGTAACAAAAAGCAACACGGGGGGGGTGGGATCTGAGCCAAAGCCTGAAAAAATTTGCTTACTCAAATGATAAATCTACGGGGCATGGGGCTCCCTCACTACCTGATGTATCGGATTCGGAGGACTCGGATCATTCCCCATTGACCCGGAAAGACCTGCAAAGGCTTTTCCGTGAAATTCAGGAGACAAGGAAATCAGTACAAGTGGTGCAGGCAGAGGTACATTCGGCCATTGCCTCTCTTAAGGCTGATGTTACCGACCTTGGAGACAGAACGGACCACTTAGAGTCTAAAATAGATGAAGTGGTTGCCTTCCAGCAGGGAGTAGAGGATGAAATCCACGGTCTAAAGCAGGAAATGCAATTACTCCTAGAAAGCCAAGAAGACCAGGATAATAGGGCACGACGAAATAATCTTCGCATCCGAGGGGTCCCTGAGGACGTTGATATGACCTCCCTACACGATTACCTTAAGAAACTGTTTGTACACCTGTCGCCCTCAACTCCGGTAGACCAACTCTTGTTGGACAGGGTACATAGGGCTCTCCGCCCTCACTCTCAAGATGCAGCCCAGCCCAGAGATGTTATCCTGCGGTGCCATTACTATACGACTAAAGAGGACATGCTCAGGGAGGCTAGGAAGCTCTCCAAGCTGGAATTCCTGGGACATTCTCTCCAAATATTTCAAGATATTGCACCTAGCACCCTGCTTAAACGGAAAGAATTCCGACCCATCACCACGGCTCTTCGGGACAGTGGCATTCGTTATAGATGGGGTTTCCCCTTTCGTATTCTGGTGTGGCACCATAACCGACTCCACTCGGCTAGAGATCTTGCTGAAGCTAAAGGACTCTTACGTGACCTGGGTCTTTCTCCACCTACGGCATTGTCCAAGTCCCCACGGCGGACAGGCGAGGCCTCTTCCACAGAGTCAACTGCCACTCCGAGACGTTCTCTGAAATCGAGACTGGTTGCGAGTACAGTCTGCACGGAAATCAGCCTCGGCCGGCCCCCCCACCTGATGCCTTACGTGTCTAATTATTATTCAATTTCTGTAATGTGTTACTTCAATGCATGTTTATTTTGTGGAGATGTACTTTCTCTCTTCTTCCATTCCAGTGCTGGCCCGACTTCCCTTGTACCCGGCCTATGCGGCTAGCTGCTTTGCTTCTGTTAGCGTAGCCGTGTATACAGGGGGGTTGTAGGGATGAGGCTCCCCCTCTAGGAAATACATCCCCCAGCGCTGGAACTGACTCCTTTTGTTCTATTTACGGTTTGTTAGTGCTATCCTCCACATATGGTTGTAGTTGTCTCAGTTTTGGATAGTCACTATTATTTTACTAGTTGCTCTGTATGGTAGTAGGATTTAGGGAATGTTCTTTAATTTCTTATACCCTTAACACTGGTCCCTAGACTCGGGACACGCAAATGTTTAAACACTGTTCCATTTATATAATCTGCTACTTCTACGTATGCTTATTTTGGGGTGATGTAAATTTTTCCGTTTCTATTTCACTACTCGCCCAGCTCCCCCTGTACATGGTATAACCAACTAGCCAACTAGCTCTTAGCACCGTAGCCACATGTTCGGAGAGAATATAGAGCAGAGGCTCCCCTTATGGGAAATGTATCCCTCTGTGCTGGAACTGCCATCTACTGTTTAAATATGTGTTAGTGCTATCGCCCGCTCAAGGTAATGTTTGTTTCAGCCTTGGATAGCCACCTTTATATTACTAGTTACCCCATATGATAGTAGGGATTAGGAACTGTTGCTTACTCCTGTATTCCTTTAATACTGGTTCCCAGACTCGGGGCACCATGGTGAGTGCCCGTCACCCTTGATGCACCTGGCCCGGCCAGGTCGCGTCCCCACAGCTGGGTCTTATACCCTAGTCCGGTCGTTGTCACTTAGTGACCCCTTTTGGTTGTCCCCTGACCGGCACGCTAGGCCAGATGTAGTTTCTTCTTGTCTCCAACCTTCCCCTCTTCCCTATTTGTCCAGTGTTTTGCTCCCCCTGTTTCTGTGCTCTTCTTTTTTTTGTCCAAACTTGTAAAGATGTTTACCGATTGCCACATATACTTACACTGTTTTTGTTCTGGTTTCTTATAGGGTTGCGGTGTCCGGAGGGAGGCGATGAGGCGTTTCGAAAACTAGCTGGCCATGGCTCTTAAAGTTTATTCACATAACATCAAAGGTTTGAACAGCCCTAACAAACGCACCAAGCTATTCCTTTCTCTTAAACAGGCCAAAGGTGACTTGGTTTTCCTACAAGAAACCCACTTTAAGAAATCCCTTCACCCCGATTTAAAATCTAAAGCTTACCCTCTTACATTTCATGCATGTGATGCTACACACAAGAAAAGGGGGGTCTCCATCTTGATAGCTGCTCACCTTACGTTTGAATTGTTGGACAGTCATGCGGATAAATCAGTTAGATGGCTTATTCCTGTTGGGAAGCTAAATGATAGCCTGTGTACCCTTGTTAATATCTACGCCCCGAAACAAAACCAAGCTACATTCTTTAGGAGGCTGAGTGCACATTTGACTAGACTCAGTAGAGGAGAGGTCATCGTTGCAGGAGATTTTAATGAGGTGCTTGATGCCTCGTTGGATAGGTCCTCCCCTCCTTTTTCTCGCTCTTCTAACCACCCCCGCCCGACCTCGGCATCTCTTGCTCTGCTAGATCTTCTGAAACTCCACTTGCCATTTGACTCTTTTAGGCTAACTGAACCTCTGTCCAGGGACTATACTTTTTTTTCCTCTGTACATAAGTCCTACTCTAGGATTGACATGATCCTACTCAGCCGGGATTTATCCTCTAAACTGAAATCTGCTAGCATACTCCCTATGATTTGGTCTGACCATTGCCCGATCACTGCTGATCTCCAAACCATTGCCCCACGCCCCCCTCCTGTTTCCTGGCGTCTGAACGATTCCATACTGCATAGCCAGGAAGTTACCAACCAGATTAAAAGCTGCCTTGCTGACTACTTTCTTCTTAATGACCTCCCGGAGACTTCTCCTGTTACTCTATGGGAGGCGCATAAAGCTGTGCTACACGGCCATCTGATTAGCCAGGCATCTAGGCTTAAAAAATCCTGGGAACTTAGCTTCCTTTCCCTCTCTACTAAACTCCAAGCCCTTGAGCGCCAACATAAACTCTCTCCTACCCCATCTAACCTAGAGCCCCTGCTGAAAGCTAGAACTGCAATGTCACTCTCTCTGTCGGAACGTACGGCAAAGACTCTTCAGAGGCTTAACCAGACCTTCTATGAGAAAGGTGACAAAGCTGATAGAATCCTGGCTTCCCGCCTTAGAGCACAACGATCACAAAATAATATCCTGGCGGTGCACGCCGAATCTGGTGAGGTCACATATGACCCAGGGGGTATAAACAGGGTGCTCCGGGACTATTACACTAAACTCTATAATTTAAACTCCACTAATCCAGATCCCGCCCCCCCCCCCCCCCCGACGCTTTAATTTCAGAATTCTTGCGTCGGGCCGATCTCCCTCGACTATCTGACATCGACTCTGCTGAGCTGAATAAAGATATCACCGAGGAAGAAATAACTGCCGTCGTGAGAAATCTTAAATCTTCTAAAGCCCCGGGCCCTGATGGCTTCTCGGCCTCATACTATAAAAAATTTGCCCCCTTGTTGGTCCCCCATCTCAGGGTACTGTTCAACGCTGTACTACATGGCACCCCATTCCCAAGTAATATGCTGGAGGCTAGAGTTATAGTCATCCACAAAGAGGGCAGAGATCCACGAAATTGCGCTAACTATCGCCCGATATCCTTATTGAATCTAGATATCAAAATTTACGCAAAGATCTTGGCTACCCGCCTCAATGGTGTGCTCCCTGGTCTGATACATTATGACCAAGTGGGATTTATCCCTGGACGCCAGGCCAGGGACAACACTAGAAGAGCGATTGATATTATCCAATTGTTGAATAGCAGGCAAACGCCATCTATTATCCTTTCTCTCAATGCTGAGAAGGCATTTGATCGTATCTCTTGGCCATTCTTATTTCAGACTCTACAGGTATTTGGGATATCAGCGGAATTTCTGACTGGGGTCTCTGCCCTCTACTCCTCTCCTATAGCTAAGGTTCTCACTAACGGAATACTGTCCCCCTCCTTCCCGCTATCCAATGGTACCAGGCAGGGGTGTCCTCTCTCTCCCCCCCTGGTGTTTGCCATGGTCATTGAGCCACTAGCTGCTATGATAAGAAACTCCGGTGTAATTCGGGGAGTGAAGGTGGGTTCGCAGGAGTCTAAGATTTCGCTCTTCTCCGACGATGTACTGCTATCTCTTACTCAGCCGCAGTCTTCCCTCCCTGCCTTGTATCAGATTATAGAGGAATATGGTTCCCTGTCGGGCTATAAAATAAATTTTATTAAATCTGAAGCCATGTTACTACATGTACCTGGAGATCTCAAACGCTCCCTGCAGTCCTCCTACGACCTTCGGTGGCAGACCAATAAGATTAAGTACCTAGGTGTTTATATTACTTCTCATTATAATGCCCTGTATTCTGAAAATTACCCGCGGTTACTGACCAAGATCAAATCTGATTTGACAAGATGGAGAACATATATCATATCCTGGCTGGGTAGGATTATTGCCCTTAAAATGACAGTTATGCCACAACTCCTCTACCTTTTCCAAACTCTACCTGTGAGGGTACCGGAGAAGGTTCTCAGGGATGCCCAGGCCTCATTCGTGAAGTTTGTCTGGAACGACAAACCCCCACGGATAGCCTTTACTGTGCTCCGGCTCCCCCGCATAGAAGGGGGTCGAGGATTTCCTGATGTCAAATTTTATTATCTGGCTAGCCATCTAAGTCAAATGGTGGCCTCCTTTGTGCCCCGCGGCTCTATTGCCTGGGTCGATTTTGCTGCGCTTTCTTTGGGAATCCGTTCACTGGCTTCGCTGTGGGGCATGGGCAAATCACATCTGCTGGCACTAAAAAACACCTCTCCCTCCCTTAAATTCCACCTATCTATTTGGCATAAATCTCTTACGAAATATAATCTGTCCTCTTCACACTCCCCTCTGGGACAACCCTGATTTCCCCGCTGGGGTCTCACCCTATAAGTTTACATCCTGGTTTACCGCCCGGATCCTTGTGGTACATGATCTCTCTCTACAAGGTCACTGGATGTCAATAGACGATATCAAATCCAAATTTCCCTCACTATCCCCTCCGTTCTTTGAATATTTTCAGCTTCGCCATTTCCTCCTCTCCCTGCCTCAGGTCGATGCTCAGCGGGACCTTACTCCCTTTGAGTCTCTATGTACTACAAAACCCATAAGCAGAGGACTAATCTCGCGGATATATTCTATGTTGGTTGGGACTTCCTCTGGGCCGCAGACCCGCCATGAGCGGGAGTGGGAGAGGGACCTGGGTCCCCCTCCAGACGAAGCCTGCTGGGAAGAAGTACGGGAGGGCATCGCTAAAAGTTCTATCTCTACCCGACTCAAGGAGACATCCTATAAACTGTATTATCGGTGGTATTATACCCCAGACAAACTATCTCGGATGTTCCCCTCTGCCACCCCAGTCTGCTGGCGGGGATGCGGTCAACGTGGTACTCTCCTCCATATTTGGTGGACCTGTCCACGTATTGTTAACTACTGGAATAAGGTACTTGATATACTGAACTCCTTATCTGGACTTACACTTAAATTGGACCCGTGGATGTTTCTATTGGCCCGTCCACACCCAGACCCTCTATTGAATAAATTGTTTTCCCATATATTAGTAGCGGCTAAATCTTTAATGGCTAAAAACTGGAAAACCCCCGCCCCTCCCACTATAACCAGCTTTGAATAATTATATCTGGTTCGTAGCTAATATGGAAAAAAAATCACTTATTACCTACATGATTGTCCTCACAAATTTGAGCTTGTTTGGGGTCCCTGGTTAATTGCGATGTCTCCCCCATTATAAGGTTCAAACCATTCTTTTGATCCCGTTTTCCAAATCTCTGGCCATGCTGCACCTGGACCCTCCCTCCGGGCACCGTCTTGCCCTTCCAGGTCTATATTGGATATGTAATGGTACGTAGCCCAAATGTCTACCTATGCATTGTATAGTGTATACACTCTCCATAGATACATTGGGTGTTTATCTTCTCTCATGGCATAGAACGGCTCTGTTGTTCCTTTTCTCTCTCGCTCTGCCTCCCCCCCCCCCCCCCCTCTCTCATTATTCCCCGAAGTTCCTGTATATGCTCCCCGCTTGAGGAGAAATTTTTGTATATCTGTTTAAATATGCACAAAAATTATTTGAAAAATTACCACCATGGAGACCGATTTTCACATTTTACTATGCAATTGAATCTGTATTGTATATTTCTCTGTCTCTCCTGGTGTAAATAAAAAGTTTAAAGATATTACACCCCACTTCCCTTGTTTGTAATGAGGATAATTCATGAAAACCAAACCAGTTCTCTAATGGAGTATCTGAGTCTATACCTTGACAAATAGCATCCACCAGCTTCCAAACAAGAACAGCATCTTTATTAAAAGGGATTGTAGACATTTTGGTATTACCATAAAGTAGCATTTGTAGGGGTGTGCCCCCTGGATATTCCTGTAATATAATTTCTGAATGAAGATATCAGAATCATGTACCTAGTCCCAAATATGCACCAATTGTGCCGTATAATAAAATGTGAAAACAGGTAGGGCCAAACCAGTGCCGTAACTAGGCATTTTAGCGCTGTGTGCAAGAAACGATAGGGGCAGTGCGCGCCGTAGGCGTGCAAAAACTGTATAGGGGCATGGCTTAATGGGGAAGGGGCGTGGCCACAAAATAATAGCAATTCATACTACGGTGCACAGTAGTCTACATTATTCAAATTACGCTGCACAGTAGCGCCCCTTTTACACATTACAATAGACAGCGTCCCCCTTTTTACACATTACAATAGACAGCGTCCCCCTTTTTACACATTACAATAGACAGCGTCCCCCTTTTTACACATTACAATAGACAGCGTCCCCCCTTTTACACATTACAATAGACAGCGTCCCCCCTTTTACACATTACAATAGACAGCGTCCCCCCTTTTACACATTACAATAGACAGCGTCCCCCCTTTTACACATTACAATAGACAGCGTCCCCCCTTTTACACATTACAATAGACAGCGTCCCCCCTTTTACACATTACAATAGACAGCGTCCCCCCTTTTACACATTACAATAGACAGCGTCCCCCTTTTTACACATTACAATAGACAGCGTCCCCCTTTTTACACATTACAATAGACAGCGTCCCCCTTTTTACACATTACAATAGACAGCGTCCCCCTTTTTACACATTACAATAGACAGCATCCCCCTTTTTACACATTGCGGCATCCAGTCCCCCTCTTTACACATTGCGGCATCCAGGACCCCATTTTACACATTGCGGCAGACGAGACCCCATTTTACACATTGCGAGAGAGAGAGAGAGAGAGAGAGAGGGAGAGAGAGAGGGAGAGGGAGAGGGAGAGAGGGAGAGAGGGAGAGAGGGAGAGAGGGAGAGAGGGAGAGAGGGAGAGAGGGAGAGAGGGAGAGAGGGAGAGAGGGAGAGAGGGAGAGAGGGAGAGAGGGAGAGAGGGAGAGAGGGAGAGAGGGAGAGAGGGAGAGAGGGAGAGAGGGAGAGAGGGAGAGAGGGAGAGAGGGAGAGAGGGAGAGAGGGAGAGAGGGAGAGAGGGAGAGAGGGAGAGAGGGAGAGAGGGAGAGAGGGAGAGAGGGAGAGAGGGAGAGAGGGAGAGAGGGAGAGAGGGAGAGAGGGAGAGAGGGAGAGAGGGAGAGAGGGAGAGAGGGAGAGAGGGAGAGAGGGAGAGAGGGAGAGAGGGAGAGAGGGAGAGAGGGAGAGAGGGAGAGAGGGAGAGAGGGAGAGAGGGAGAGAGGGAGAGAGGGAGAGGGAGAGAGGGAGAGAGAGAGAGAGAGAGAGAGGATATACTTACCTTCTCCCCGCTGACAGGCTCCTCGTGCAGCTTCCTCTCGGTGCAGGCTGTGTGAGGTGAGAGGTAGGAGGAAGGAGGGGGAGCAGTGAGCCGCAGCAGCGCTATTTGATTGGTAGTAAGCGCCGCTGCAGCATCCCCCTCTCCTCCTGTATTGGTTGCCTGGCGCTGCTGTGGATGCTGGGGAACCGCATCCCAGCATCCTTAGCAGCGCCGGGCAGCCAATACAGGAGGAGAGGGGGATGCTGCAGCGGCGCTTACTACCAATCAAATAGCGCTGCTGCGGCTCACTGCTCCCCCTCCTTCTCTCCGCTGCCCGGCGCTGGTCCTCTTCTCCCTACACAGCGGGGCGCACGGCGCAGACTTCGGCGGCATGTAATGAGTCAATATGACTCATTACATGCCGCTGGCCGTTGCGCCCTCAGGGCAACTGCGCTGTGTGCCAAGCCCCCTTGGCACACACGTAGTTACGGCCCTGGGCCAAACCTCCTAACAGTTTGGGTCTAGACAAAGTGTCAAGTTTTAAACGTGCATATCAGAGATGACCGTAAGCCATTTGATAAAATATTTTGAGTGATATACACCGGTGATTGCTGGAGAACATAGAGAAGCTTGGGCTGGTAGACCATTTCTAATAGTCAAGGGTAGCTTCCCCCAGATATTAACTTTATAACGAAGATAGTCTATCTGCGGCATGATATTTAGAGAGGCATATTTATGAGCATCATTAGACACCCAGATCCTCAAATACTTTAAACGATTCTACCCACTTGAGTGGGAGAGAGATCAAAGGAGTCTCTGGAATAGTACCTCTGAGTGGAGTGATACAGGACTTGGTCGAATTAATTTTGAGCCCAGAGTAGTATCCATCATATCTAAAATTTTGGGAAATAGAAGTAGCATAATTGCCCACGAACAATATTAAATCGTTGGCATATAAACCTATTCTATCTTCTTTTGCTCCCACTTTAAAATTCCAGAAATGTTGTTACTTGCCCTTATCAGACATGCTAGCGGGTCAATAGCAATGGCAAATAGACTGTCCAGTAATTAAGAATACTGTCACCAGTTTGTCAAATAGGTTAGTAATGGAAACACATTATAAAAGGTACGCTTGTTGGTATCGCTGTCTCAGCTTATTAGCCAAAATGTAGTCAGGAGTACATAATACTTGCTGGAGATTCAAAGATGAGATATGCACACCTTTGCATATTTGGTGGGAGTCCTCTCTCCTTTGGCCATACTGGGATAAGGTAATCGAGACAAACTAGTCACATCTTTTAGGAAGACCTACCATCTTGCCCCAGTTTTTGGTTATTAAACCTTGTAAGGAAACCTCATGCGCACTTTATAGAGTCTATATTAGGGCATATACTTAGTGCCTCTAAGGCAGTTATACCAGTTCATTGGAGGTCTACTTAAGTTCCTTCCATGACTGAAAGGTGCACACGTCTTAACCACTATAGGTCTATGTACGACTTAAATTTAGCCTTTCAAGTAATTTCCAGAACTTCACAGTAATCTGGTATCCATGGTTGCATTACAAGGACTGGGACCACTACAAAGCGCTTTGTACTTTGAACTAGTAGAGCTTGGTTGACCCATTATTCTGTTTATAATTAGAGAAGACTGGCTACATCCCTCCTCCTCTCTAGTCTGGTCTATTGCTCTGCCGTCTGGTAATGAGGCCGCCTTCTCCCCTTCCCTCTTTTTTTCCCCCTTCAACAATACTTATTTATGCTACTTATGTAATCCTCTATAAAGGTTATATTTTGAATTATATAAAAAAAAACTTGACCTACCATGTAATACCACAATCATGTCATTTTAGCTGTATTGTACTTCAATGGATGGTATTATATTTAAGATGACGGTTCATGTATACTTTGGTTTAGTCACAAATAAACATTGTAAAAAAAAAAAATCCATTTCAAAGCCTTTCCAAAGATAGAGGTTTTCTATTTGTGAGATGATTAGGTGGGCGGTAGGACACAGTTCATGTAAGGTGCAGCCATCTCTAATTTCCATTTGCATGCCAAAGGTTTTGAAGATTTGTCACCTTATTAAAAGCACGAGTAACAAATAATTGTATATTACATCTTATACCACTCAAGTGTCGACTATGTTAAGTGTAACAAAAAAAGCAAATATCTACAATGCCTCCCTATGTAGAGATATACATCTGATACACGCAGATAATAGGATTTTAATTACCTACCGGTAAATTCTCTACGGACTACAAGAAAAGGATACTGGGGTTTCATTTAGTACCATGGGTATAGACAAGTCCACCAGGAACCGTGGGCACTTTAAGAATTTGATAGTGTGGGCTGGCTCCTCCCTCTATGCCCCTCCTACCAGACTCAGTCTAGGAAACTGTGCCAGAGAAGACGGACATATTTTGAGAAAAGGATAGTGGCGAGATTTCGAACCAGCACACAAACCAGAGGAAAGCTTTGCTAACCCAACTTGAAATAGGAACAGCAACAGCTGAACCAACAATACTTAACCAAGTAACAGTGCAGGACGAACGAAGCACCGGGCAGGTGCCCAGTATCTTCTATGGACTACGATAAAAGGATTTACTGGTAGATAATTAAAATCCTAATTTCTCTTACGTCCTAGAGGCTACTGGGGTTCCATTTAGTACCATGGGGAAGTACCAAAGCTCCCAAATCGGGTGGGAAAGTGCAGAGGTTCCTGCAGAACTGATTGACCAAACTGAAGGTCCTCAGAGGCCAAAGTATCAAACTTGAAAAACTTAGCAAACGTGTTCGAACCAGACCAAGCAGCCGCTTGGCAGAGCTGTAAAGCAGAGACGCCCCAGGCAGCCACCCAGGAAGAGCCCACCAACTTAGTAGAGTTGGCCTGCACAGATTTTGGAACTGGCAAACCTGCCGTGGAATAAGCATGCTGGATAGTGAGCCTGATCCAGCGTGCAATTGTCTGCTTTGAAGCAGGACACCCAATTTTATTTGGATCATAGAGAACAAACAGCGAGTCGGATTTCCTGTGACGAGCTGTCCTCTTTATGTATACCTTCAAAGCCCTCACAACAGCCAAAAGACTTTGGAGTAGCAGAGGTGTAGGTGATAACTGGAAGCACAATAGGTTGGTTGACTAATGTGAAAAGCGACACCATTTTAGAAAGAAATTGCTGACGAGTTCAGAGTTCAGATCTGTACTCATGGAAAATTAAATGTCTTGTGATACAAAGCCCGCAGCTCCGATACACGTCTTGCTGAAGCCAAGGCCAACAGTGTGACTGTCTTCCACGTAAGATTTTTCACATCTACCTCCTGTAATGGTTCAAAGCAGTCCGATTGGAGGAACTGGAGCACCAAATTGAGATCCCAAGGTGCCGTGGGAGGCACAAAGGGCGGTTGGATATGCAGAACCCCTTTCAAGAACATCTGGACTGCAGGGAGAGAAGCCAATTGTTTTTGAAAGAAAATGGACAAGAACGAAATCTGGGACTTTTATGGAGCCCAGACTTAAACCCACATCCACACCTGACTGCAGAAAAAGCAGGAAACACCCCAGATGGAATTCCACTGCAGAAAAATTTCTGCTCTCACATCAAGAGACGTATTTCTTCCAAATACAGTGATGTTTAGTTGTTACCCTCTTCCTGGCTTGGATCATAGTCGGGATAACTTTGTTAGGGATCCCTCTTCTGGCTAGAATCAGCCGTTCAACTTCCATGCCGTCAAACGTAGCTGCGGTAAGTCCTTATAAATGAACGGGCCCTGTTGCAGAAGATCCTCGAAGAGGTAGAGGCCATGGATCTTTGAGGAGCATCTCCAGAAGGTCCGTGTACAAGGCCCTTCTGGGCCAGTACAGAGCAATGAGTATTGCTTGAACCTTTTCCGTTCTTTTTAGAATTCTTGGGATAAGAGGAAGTGGAGGAAACACGTACACCATCTGATAGACCCATGGAGTCACCATAGCGTCTACCGCCATTGCCTGTGGTTCTCTCGACCTGGAACAATACTTCTTGAGCGTCTTGTTGAGACGAGAGGCCATCATGTCGATTTGTGGATATCCCCATTGACGTGTCAAGCACCTGAACACTTCCGGGTGAAGGTCCCACTCTGCCTGGTGCAGGTCGTGTCTGCTGAGGAAGTCTGCTTCCAAGTTGTCTACTCCCGGAATGAAGACCGCTGACAATGCCACAGCGTTTTTTTCTGCCCAGAGGAGAACTCTTGACACCTCTGACATTGCTGCTCTGCTTTTTGTTCCACCCTGTCTGTTTACGTATGTCACATTGTCCGACTGGACCTGAATGGCCCGATCTTGAAGATATGAGGACTGCAGAAGGGCGTTGTATATGGCCCTGAGTTACAGAATATTGATTGGAAAGATGACTTCCTGACTTGACCATCTTCCTTGAAACTGCACCCCCTGGGTGACTGCTCCCTAACCTCAGAGGCCTGCGTCCGTGGTTAACAGGATCCAGTCCTGAATTCCAAACCTCCGACCCATGACAAGGTGAGAAATCTGTAGCCACCACAGAAGAGAGATCCTGGATTTTGGCGACAGACTAATCCTCTGGTGCATGTGAAGATGCGATCCGGACCATTTGCCCAACAGATAGAGCTGGAAGGGTCTTGCGTGAACCTTCCATATTGAAGCGCCTGGTAAGAGGCCACCATTTTCCCCAGAAGGCGAATGCATAGATGCACCGATATCCGGGTTGGATTGAGGACATCCTGAACCATCAACTGGATTACCAATGCCTTTTCCAACGGAAGGAACAATTTCTATGACTCCGTGTCCAGTATCATTCCCAGGAATGGGAGCCTCTGTGTTGGCTCTAGGCGAGATTTCAGAAGGTTCAGAATCCACCAGTGATCCTGCAGAAGTTTGGTTGAGAGACCAATGCTGTCCAGCAATCTCTCCCTGGACGACGTCTTTATCAGATGATTGTCCAGGTACGGAAATATATTCACTCCCTGTTTGCAGAGTATAAACATCATCTCTGCCATCACTTTGGTAAATACCCTCGGTGCTGTGGAGAGACCAAATGGCAAGGCCTGGAACTGGTAGTGACAGTCCTGCAGTGCAAACTGTAGATAAGCCTGATGAAGCGGCCAGATCGGAATGTGAAGGCACGAATCCTTGATATCCAGAGACACTAAGAATTTCCCTTCCTCCAGACCAGAGATCACCACTCTCAGAGACTCCATCTTGAACACTCTTAAGAACGGGTTCAAGGACTTGAGGTTCAGAATCGGCTGTACCGAACCGTCCAGTTTCGGTACTACAAACAAGTTGGAATAGTACCCCTTGTTTTGCAGAGGAGGTGGAACTGGAACAATGACATCAGTCGACCAGTTGTTGGATGGCCTGCTGTAAAGTTATAGTTGCCTCTTGTGAAGCTGGTAAGCCCGAATTGAAGAATCTGTGAGGTGGGAGCTCTTGGAACTCCACTCTGTAGCCCTGGGAAATAATATCTATGGAGGTCATTCTGACCTGATCGCTCACTGCAGTTTATCAAAGCAAGCAGGTCAGAACTGCGCATGTGCCACAGTGCACCGACGCCTGACTGACAGCCGACTGCTGTCGTTGCCTAGCGATCACCTCTTCCTGATTGACAGGCAGAGGCGGTCACTGGGCGGGAGAGGGCGGTACGGCGTTGTTTGGCCAGCGTTTTATGGGCACGGTCTGGCCAATGCAGGCGTGGCTGGACCGTGCGGGGGGGGGGGCGAGCCAGGCAGCGACGAGTAGCTCCCAGCCAGCGCTCAAACGCTGCGCTGGCTGGGAGCTACTCCTGAAGTACAAAAGCACTGCAGCTTTGCAATGTTTTTATACTTCAGCGACGGGGCAGGGACTGACATGCGGGGCAGGCTAGCCCTGTGCTGGGTGTCCCCCCGCATGTCAGTGTGGACGATTGTAGCTGTGCTACATTTAGCACAGCAATGATCAACTCGGAATAACCCCCTATGACCCAGGGATCCCGGCACGAACTTGACCAGATGTAACTGAAGAATTTTAGGCGGGCTCCCACCTGCCAGTCTTCCAGGCATCGCGGTCCAGTCATGTTGACATTGAGGAAGCAGAGCCTGGGCTCTGTTCCCGAGCACCTGCAGTTGCTAGTTTGCGTGGTTTACCTCTTGTGCCTCTGGAGACTGTAGAAGTACCTCTGGATTTGCCCTTAAACTTGGCCGTCCGAAAAGACTGTAAATGTGAAGCTGAATAAGCTTTCCTGGTTGGGGGAGATGCAGAAGGAATATACGTAGACTTGCCCGCAGTAGCTTTGGAGATCCATTTGTCTAGTTCATCTCCAAACAAGGCCTCTCCTGTGAATGGTAGGCCTTCCATGCCTTTCCTGGAGTCCGCATCAGCAGTCCACTGGCGTAGCCACAAGCCCCTGCGTATTCACACTGCCATAGCAGTGGTGCGTGCATTAAGCAAACCTCTCTCTTTTATGGCTTCCACCATAAAGTTTGCAGAGTCCTGTATATACTGCAGGAGTAAAACATCACCCCTGGACAAGGAATCTAACCCCTCAATTAGGTTACCTGACCTTTTAACAATGGCTTTTGTGATCCACACACATACAATAGTGGGTCTCTGGGCCACCCCAGCAGCTGTGTACAATGATTTGAGTGTAGTCTCAATTTTACGATCAGCCATGTCTTTTAGGGAGGCTGCACCAGGAACAAACAATACAATTTTTCATGACAGCCTAGAGACTGATAAATCCACTATCAGTGGATTTTCCCATTTTTACTTATCCTCCAGAGGAAAAGACAGAAACCTTTTAGGGATTATAAATTTCTTATCAGGATTAACCCACGGTTCTTCAAACAGGGTATTTAATTCCTTTGACACAGGAAAAGTGACTGAGGACTTATTTTTTTTACATTAAAATAAGAGTCCTCACACTCCTCTGTCACCTTATCAGGAATTTGCAGAACATCTGATCGCTTCTATAAGAGCTTCTATTCCCTGTGACAGAGTGGTATCCCACCCCTCCAAATCTACCTCACCCTCCTCCATGTCTGACCCATTAGCGTCAGAGTCGGACTGCAGGATATGGGCCAGAGACCGTTTTTGCAGACAAATGGGAGAATATTGAGACGCTGGTTTGGGGACAGTCTCTATTCATAAACTCATCCACAGTGTCTTGAATATTGTGCCTCTCTCACTGTATGATAATTTCATAGAAATATTGGCGATCATTCCCTTAATGGAATTAACCCACTCCGGTTCAGCCCCGCTATTCTGGGAAGGTCCACTGCCCTGAGTACCCAGTAGTGAACCCTCGTGGTGAAGAGGAACACTCCGCTGTACAAGAGACACACTCTTTGCCTGACAATGTAAATGTGATAGCACACACACACACACACACACACACACGAAACTGTTAACCACAGTTAACCCACAAAGAGACCTTCTGGGAGACCGTTATTTGGAGCCAGCCCCCACCGCGCCCTTATCGTTAAGGCCAAGCTTAGCCGGGTCGCAGACTAAGTTCCCATATAGGGGACTGAATACACTAATAATCGCTCCCCCCTGCTATGACCCCCTGGTACCGCTGAGGTAATCTGGAGTCTCTCCAGAGGAGCTGCACATTCCCGTCAGTCAGCTGCAGAGAGAAAATAGCGCTGGTGAACTGCTGAAGGTTGGGCCTCTGTTACCCCAAACTGAGCCCAATTGGCGACATAAATCTTCAAAGCCCTGACTACATAGAGAGACTTTGAATCAGCCAATGCTGAAGTTACCACAGCCATCAAAATAGGCAGAATTTTGATAAACCCCGAAAAGCCTTTTTTGACAGAACTACTATCAGAGTTCTCAAATTGATCCACTTGGAAGATCAAACAGGGACTCTTGTGAGACAAAGCCGCTACTTCCGACAACCGCCTCGCAGTCTCCCAAAGGGCAAATGCATGACCACTCTCCGAGAAATTTGAATACAACCTTTAATAAAGGTTCCAATCAGTGAGACACAAGAAACGCAATACCACGTCAAGATCCCACTGTGCAAATAGGGGACAAATTGAGGTTGGATGTGCAGTACTCCTTTCACGAAAGTCTGAACTTCCGGATAGGTAGCGAATTCTATATTTATTTATTTTTTAAAGAAAATTTATAAGGCCAAAAAACTGCCCTGAAACCCAAATACAGTGATCAGGCTTTGCAGTTACTTCTTTTCTAGCATGAAGAATTGTGGAAATGACCTCACTGGGAATACCCATTCGGGCTAGGATATGGCGTTCAACCGCCACGCCGTCAAACGCAGCCGCGTTAAGTCCTGATACACGCCCGGATCTTGATGTAACAGTTCCTCCCGTAGAGGAAGAGGCCAGGGATCTTATATGAACAAATCTTGAAGAACTGTATACCAAGCTCTTCTTGGCTAGACCGGAACAATGAGGATCGCCGGAACCTCCGTTCTTCTTACGTTTATCACCTTCAGCAGAGAGAAAGTGGAGGGGACACATATACCGACTGAAAACACCCAAGGTGTCACGAGGTCGTCCACTGCTATAGCTTGAGTGATCCTTGACCTGGAATCCTATTCCTGAGGTCTCTCGTTGAGGCGAGACGCCAACATGCCCAATTAAGACACTCCTCAAAGACTTGTCACTTCTGTGAAACTTCTTGATGACGACAGTCTTTCTCCCGGATGGAGAGCGCGTCTGTAGAGGAAGTCTATTTCTACTTCGTTTACGTCCGGAACAAATACTGCTAATATAACGTTTACCAGTCTTTCCACTCAGCGGCAAACTATTTCAGCTTCTGCCATTGCCGCTTTGTTCCTTGTTCCGCCCTAGCGACTTACTTACGCCACTGCTGTCAAGTCGTCCGACAGAATTAACACGGGCAGATCGTGAAGAATATGTTCGTTGAAAACCGCTCTTAATTCAAGAAAGCTTATTGTAGACAAGCTTCACAGCTTGACCTTTTCCTCTGGAAATACTTCCCATGTAAGGACTGCTCTCCAGCCTCGGAGATCTGCATACATGGATACCAGGATCTAATCCTGGATCCCGAACCTTCGTCCCTCTAGGAGGTGAGAACTGAGCAGACACCACAGGAGTGATATCCTGGCCATTAGAACTATATTCCGGTGCATGTGCCGGTGAGACCCGGACCACATTCCCAAGAGGTCCCATGAAAACCACTCTGGCATTCAACCTGCTCACCAAAAAGGCCTCTCCCAACTTATTCATCAACGGAACATATTGATGGAGTGGCACTACAAATCAGATCCAACTCAGGATCCTCAGACCTCTTTTCCACAGGAAAAACACAGAACCTCAACCGTTCAGTATCTAACCTGATACTACCTCAGACATCTGCGCCGTTGGGAACAGCCCATCCCTGTGTTGAAAACAGGCAGAGAGAAACAACGATCTGCACCACATGTTTCTTGACCTCGCCTCAATCAGGCGAACATCTTAGTACAGAATAACAATGGCTCCTACTATTGAAAGAAAATCATCATACTACCATCACTCCAGTGAAATGGCCAAGACAATCCTGGCTATCCCTCCAGGTAATCTGAATGCGTAGAACAATGCATGTAAACTTTTTTTTAAAATTATATATATATATATTATATATATATATATATATATATATATATATATATATATATATATATATATATATATATATATATATATATATATATATCCGGGACAGGAGGACAAGGCCCTGAACCTGACGCACCCCTGGTACGGTGTCCCGTACTACCTCCCCTTCCAGATGGGAAACGGCAAAATCTGAAAGTAGTAACTGAGTCCTCACCGGAGCAGGGTACCTCCACGTAGACTCTGCGACATGTGGTGTATGTGGTAGAAATAGAAACGACATCCTCATCTGCGAACCTAACAAGGCTGCAGAACTCTAACCTTTTCACCTTTCACAGGCTGTACAGAAAGAGGAAAAAAAAATAAAATAAAAAATAAGATTTTACTCACCGGTAAATCTATTTCTCGTAGTCCGTAGTGGATGCTGGGGACTCCGTAAGGACCATGGGGAATAGAAGGCTCCGCAGGAGACTGGGCACATCTAAGAAAGATTTAGGACTATCTGGTGTGCACTGGCTCCTCCCCCTATGACCCTCCTCCAAGCCTCAGTTAGGAACTGTGCCCGGAAGAGCTGACACAATAAGGAAGGATTTTTGAATCCCGGGTAAGACTCATACCAGCCACACCAATCACACCATATAACACGTGATAGGAACCCCGGTTAACAGTATGATAACAAATGGAGCCTCTGAAGAGATGGCTCACAAAACCCGATTTTTGTAACAATAACTATGTACAGGTATTGCAGACAATCCGCACTAGGGATGGGCGCCCAGCATCCACTACGGACTACGAGAAATAGATTTACCGGTGAGTAAAATCTTATTTTCTCTAACGACCTAGTGGATGCTGGGGACTCCGTAAGGACCATGGGGATTATACCAAAGCTCCCAAACGGGCGGGAGAGTGCGGATGACTCTGCAGCACCGAATGAGAGAATTCCAGGTCCTCCTCAGCCAGGGTATCAAATTTGTAGAATTTTGCAAACGTGTTTACCCCCGACCAAGTAGCTGCTCGGCAAAGTTGTAAAGCCGAGACCCCTCGGGTAGCCGCCCAGGATGAGCCCACCTTCCGTGTGGAATGGGCTTTTACAGATTTAGGCTGCGGTAAGCCTACCGCAGAATGCGCCAGCTGAATAGTGCTACAAATCCAGCGCGCAATAGACTGCTTAGAAGCAGGAGCACCCAGCTTGGTGGGTGCATACAGGATAAACAGCGAGTCAGTCTTTCTGACTCCAGCCGTCCTGGAAATATAAATTTTTAGGGCCCTGACTACGTCCAGCAACTTGGAATCCTCCAAGTCCCTAGTAGCCGCAGGCACCACAATAGGTTGGTTCAAGTGAAAAGCTGAGACCACCTTTGGGAGAAACGGAGGACGAGTCCTCGATTCTGCCCTATCCATATGGAAAATCAGATAAGGGCTTTTACAAGACAAAGCCGCCAATTCTGAAACCCGCCTGGCCGACGCCAAGGCCAACAGCATGACCACTTTCCACGTGAGATATTTTAAATCCACAGTCTTAAGTGGTTCGAACCAATGTGATTTCAGGAATGCCAAAACCACATTGAGATCCCAAGGTGCCACTGGGGGCACAAAAGGAGGCTGAATATGCAGTACTCCTTTGACAAAAGTCTGAACTTCGGGCAGTGAAGCCAGTTCTTTTTGGAAGAAAATCGACAGAGCCGAAATCTGGACCTTTATGGACCCCAATTTGAGGCCCAACGTCACCCCTGCTTGCAGGAAGTGCAGGAATCGACCCAGTTGAAATTCCTCCGTCTGGGCCTTCATGGCCTCACACCAAGCAACATATTTTCGCCAAATGCGGTGATAATGTCTTGCGGTGACATCCTTCCTGGCTTTGATCAGGGTAGGGATGACTTCCTCCGGAATACCTTTTTCCTTCAGGATCCGGTGTTCAACCGCCATGCCGTCAAACGCAGCCGCGGTAAGTCTTGGAACAGACAGGGTCCCTGCTGCAGCAGGTCTTGTCTGAGCGGCAGAGGCCAAGGGTCCTCTGTAAGCATCTCTTGAAGTTCCGGGTACCAAGCTCTTCTTGGCCAATCCGGAACCACGAGTATGGTTTTCACTCCTCGCCTTCTTATTATTCTCAGTACCTTGGGTATGAGGGGTAGAGGAGGAAACACATAAACCGACTGGTACACCCATGGTGTCACTAGAGCGTCCACCGCTATCGCCTGAGGGTCTCTTGACCGGGCGCAATATCTTTTCAACTTCTTGTTGAGGCGGGACGCCATCATGTCTACCTGTGGTTTTTCCCACCGGTTGACCAGCATTTGGAAGACTTCTGGATGAAGTCCCCATTCTCCCGGGTGGAGGTCGTGCCTGCTGAGGAAGTCTGCTTCCCAGTTGTCCACTCCCGGAATGAACACTGCCGTCAGTGCTAACACATGATTCTCTGCCCATCAGAGAATCCTTGTGCCTTCTGCCATCGCCATCCTGCTTCTCATGCCGCCCTGTCTGTTTACATGGGCGACCGCCATGATGTTGTCTGACTGGATCAGTACCGGCTGGTTTTGAAGCAGGGGTCTTGCCTGGCTTAGGGCATTGTAAATGGCCCTTAGCTCCAGGATATTTATGTGAAGAGAAATCTCCTGATTTGACCACAGTCCTTAGAAATTTCTTCCCTTTGTGACTGCTCCCCAGCCCCGAAGGCTGGCATCCGTGGTCACCAGGACCCAGTCCTGTATTCCGAATCTGCGGCCCTCTAGTAGATGAGCCCTCTGCAGCCACCACAGCAGCGACACCCTGGTTCTGGCCGATAGGGTTATCCGCTGGTGCATCTGGAGATGGGACCCGGACCATTTGTCCAACAGGTCCCACTGGAACGTCCTTGCGTGGAACCTTCCGAATGGAATTGCTTCGTACGAAGCTACCATTTTTCCCAGGACTCTGTGCATTGCTGTACCGACACTTTTACTGGTTTTAGAATGTCTCTGACCAGAGATGACAATTCCTCGGCTTTTTCCAGTGGAAGAAACACTCTTTTCTGGTCTGTGTCCAGAATCATTCCCAGGAACAGAAGATGTGTCGTCGGGACCAGCTGTGACTTTGGAATGTTTAGAATCCAGCCGTGCTGTTGTAGCACTTCCTGAGAAAGTGCCACCCCCACTATCAACTGTTCTTTGGACCTCGCCTTTATCAGGAGATCGTCCAAGTACGGGATAATTAAAACTCCCTTCTTGCGAAGGAGTATCATCATTTCGGCCATTACCTTGGTAAAGACCCTCGGTGCCGTGGATAACCCGAACGGCAGCGTCTGGAACGGATAGTGACAGTCCTGTACCACAAATCTGAGGTATTCCTGGTGCGGAGGGTAAATGGGGACATGCAGGTACGCATCCTTGATGTCCAGGGATACCATGTAATCCCCCTCCTCCAGGCTCGCAATAACCGCCCTGAGCGATTCCATCTTTAACTTGAACCTCTTGATATAAGTGTTCAAGGTTTTTAAATTTAAGATGGGTCTCACCGAACCGTCCGGTTTCGGTACCACAAACATTGTGGAGTAGTAACCCTTTCCTTGCTGAAGGAGGGGTACCTTGACGATCACTTTCTGTGAATACAGTTTTTGAATAGCCACCAACACTGCCTCCCTGGCAGAGGGAGTTGCCGGCAAGGCAGATTTTAGGAAACGGCGGGGGGGGGAGACGTCCCGAATTCCAGCCTGTACCCCTGAGATACTACTTGAAGGACCCAGGGATCCACTTGTGAGAGAGCCCACTGTGTGCTGAAAAACCAGAGACGTGCCCCCACCGTTCCCGATTCCGCCTGAGCAGCCCCAGCGTCATGCTGTGGACTTACCGGACGCAGGGGAGGACTTCTGCTCCTGGGAACTAGCTTTTTCCCCCTTCCTCTGCCCCTCGGAAAGGATGAGCCTCTAGCCCGCTTATTTTTCTGGGGCCGAAAGGACTGTACTTGATAATACGGTGCTTTCTTTTGCTGTGGGGTAGCCTGTGGCAAAAAAGTCGATTTCCCAGCAGTAGCTGTGGAAACGAGGTCTGAAAGACCTTCCCCAAAAAGTTCCGCCCCTTTATAGGGTAAAACTTCCATGTGCCGCTTGGAGTCGGCATCACCTGACCATTGCCTAGTCCATAACCCCCGTCTGGCGGCAATGGACATAGCGCTTATTTTTGATGCCAGCCGGCAAATATCCCTCTGTGCATCACGCATGTATAAGACCTCGTCTTTTATATGGTCAATCGTCAGCAAAATATTGTCCCTATTCATGGTATCAATGTTTTCCGACAGGGAGTCTGACCACGCAGCAGCAGCACTGCACATCCAAGCTGATGCAATAGCGGGTCTCAATATAATGCCAGTGTGTGTGTATATAGCTTTTAGGGTACTTTCCAGCTTTCTATCAGCAGGTTCTTTTAGGGCGGCCGTATCCGGAGACTGTAGTGCCACCTTCTTTGATAAGCGTGTCAGCGCTTTATCTACCCTAGGGGGTGTTTCCCAGCGTGACCTATCCTCTGGCGGGAAAGGTTACGCAGCCATTAACCGTTTAGAAATGATCAATTTCTTATCTGGGGAAGTCCACGCTTCCTCACACACCTCATTTAATTCGTCAGATGCAGGAAAAAAATAAGAATTTACTTACCGATAATTCTATTTCTCGTAGTCCGTAGTGGATGCTGGGAACTCCGTAAGGACCATGGGGGATAGCGGCTCCGCAGGAGACTGGGCACAAAAGTAAAAGCTTTCTGACTAGCTGGTGTGCACTGGCTCCTCCCCCCACGACCCTCCTCCAAGCCCCAGTCAGGATACTGTGCCCGGACGAGCGTACATAATAAGGAAGGATCTTGAATCCCGGGTAAGACTCATACCAGCCACACCAATCACACCGTACAACTTGTGATCTGAACCCAGTTAACAGTATGATAAACGTAGGAGCCTCTGAAAAGATGGCTCACAACAATAAACAACCCGATTTTTGTAACAATAACTATATACAAGTATTGCAGACAATCCGCACTTGGGATGGGCGCCCAGCATCCACTACGGACTACGAGAAATAGAATTAATCGGTAAGTAAATTCTTATTTTCTCTGACGTCCTAGTGGATGCTGGGAACTCCGTAAGGACCATGGGGATTATACCAAAGCTCCCAAACGGGCGGGAGAGTGCGGATGACTCTGCAGCACCGAATGAGAGAACTCCAGGTCTTCCTCAGCCAGGGTATCAAATTTGTAAAATTTAGCAAACGTGTTTGCCCCTGACCAAGTAGCTGCTCGGCAAAGTTGTAAAGCCGAGACCCCTCGGGCAGCCGCCCAAGATGAGCCCACTTTCCTTGTGGAATGGGCTTTTACAGATTTTGGCTGTGGCAGGCCTGCCACAGAATGTGCAAGCTGAATTGTACTACAAATCCAACGAGCAATCGTCTGCTTAGAAGCAGGAGCACCCAGCTTGTTGGGTGCATACAGGATAAACAGCGAGTCAGATTTTCTGACTCCAGCCGTCCTGGAAACATATTTTCAGGGCCCTGACTACGTCCAGCAACTTGGAGTCCTCCAAGTCCCTAGTAGCCGCAGGCACCACAATAGGCTGGTTCATGTGAAACGCTGAAACCACCTTAGGGAGAAATTGAGGGCGAGTCCTCAGTTCTGCCCTGTCTGAATGAAAAATTAGGTAAGGGCTTTTATATGACAAAGCCGCCAATTCTGAGACACGCCTGGCTGAAGCCAGGGCTAACAGCATGACCACTTTCCATGTGAGATATTTCAATTCCACAGTGGTGAGTGGTTCAAACCAATGTGATTTTAGGAGACAAAACACTACATTGAGATCCCAAGGTGCCACTGGAGGCACAAAAGGAGGCTGTATATGCAGTACCCCTTTGACAAACGTCTGAACTTCAGGCACTGAAGCAAGTTCTTTTTGGAAGAAGATCGACAGGGCCGAAATTTGAACCTTAATGGACCCTAATTTTAGGCCCATAGATAGTCCTGTTTGCAGGAAATGCAGGAAATGACCCAGTTGAAATTCCTCTGTAGGGGCCTTCTTGGCCTCACACCACGCAACATATTTTCGCCAAAAGCGGTGATAATGTTTTGCGGTTACATCCTTCCTGGCCTTGACCAGGGTAGGGATGACTTCATATGGAATGCCTTTTTCCCTCCCGGGATGAACACTGCTGACAGTGCTATCACATGATTTTCCGCCCAGCGAAGAATCCTTGCAGCTTCTGCCATTGCCCTCCTGCTTCTTGTGCCGCCCTGTCTGTTTACGTGGGCGACTGCCGTGATGTTGGCCGATTGGATCAATACCGACTGACCCTGAAGCAGAGGCCTTGCTTGGCTTAGGGCATTGTAAATTGCCCTTAGTTCCAGGATATTTATGTGAAGAGACGTTTCCATGCTTGACCACAAGCCCTGGAAATTTCTTCCCTGTGTGACTGCTCCCCAGCCTCTCAGGCTGGCATCCGTGGTCACCAGAATCCAGTCCTGAATGCCGAATCTGCGGCCCTCTAGAAGATGAGCACTCTGCAACCACCACAGGAGAGACACCCTTGTCCTTGGAGATAGGGTTATCCGCTGATGCATCTGAAGATGCGATCCGGACCATTTGTCCAGCAGATCCCACTGAAAAGTTCTTGCATGGAATCTTCCGAATGGAATCGCTTCGTAAGAAGCCACCATCTTTCCCAGGACCCTTGTGCATTGATGCACTGACACTTGTCCTGGTTTCAGGAGGTTCCTGACTAGCTCGGATAACTCCCTGGCCTTCTCCTCCGGGAGAAACACCTTTTTCTGGACTGTGTCCAGAATCATCCCTAGGAACAGTAGACGTGTTGTTGGAATCAGCTGCGATTTTGGAATATTTAGAATCCACCCGTGCTGACGTTGCACCACCTGAGATAGTGCTACTCCGACCTCTAACTGCTCCCTGGATCTTGCCCTTATCAGGAGATCGTCCAAGTAAGGGATAATTAAGACGCCTTTTCTTCAAAGAAGAATCATTTCGGCCATTACCTTGGTAAAGACCCGTGGTGCCGTGGACAATCCAAACGGCAGCGTCTGAAACTGATAATGACAGTTCTGTACCACAAACCTGAGGTACCCTTGGTGAGAAGGGTAGATTGGGACATGGAGATAAGCATCTTTGATGTCCAGAGACACCATATAGTCCCCTTCTTCCAGGTTCGCTATCACTGCTCCGAGTGATTCCATCTTGAATTTGAACCTTTTTATGTAAGTGTTCAATGATTTCAGATTTAAAATCGGTCTCACCGAGCCGTCCGGCTTCGGTACCACAAACAGCGTGGAATAATACCCCTTTCCCTGTTGTAGGAGGGGTACCTTGATTATCACCTGCTGGGAATACAGCTTGTGAATAGCTTCCAATACTGCCTCCCTGTCGGAGGGAGACGTTGGTAGAGCAGACTTCAGGAACCGGCGAGAGGGAGACGTCTCGAATTCCAATTTGTACCCCTGTGATACTACCTGCAGGATCCAGGGGTCCACTTGCGAGTGAGCCCACTGCGCGTTGAAATTTTTGAGACGGGCCCCCACCGTGCCTGAGTCCGCTTGTAAAGCCCCAGCGTCATGCTGAAGACTTGGCAGAAGCGGGGGAGGGCTTCTGATCCTGGGAAGAGGCTGCCTGCTGCAGTCTTTTTCCCCTTCCTCTGCCCCGGGGCAGAAATGAGTGGCCTTTTGCCCGCTTGCCCTTATGGGGACGAAAGGACTGAGTTTGAAAAGACGGTGTCTTTTTCTGCTGAGAGGTGACCTGGGGTAAAAAGGTGGATTTCCCAGCCGTGGCCACCAGGTCTGACAGACCGACCCCAAATAACTCCTCCCCTTTATACGGCAAAACTTCCATATGCCGTTTGGAATCCGCATCACCTGACCACTGTCGTGTCCATAAACTTCTTCTGGCAGAAATGGACAACGCACTTACTCTTGATGCCAGGGTGCAAATATCCCTCTGTGCATCTCGCATATATAGTAATGCATCCTTTAAATGCTCTATAGTCTATAATATACTGTCCCTATCCAGGGTATCAATATTTTCAGTCAGGGAATCCGACCAAGCCACTCCAGCGCTGCACATCCAGGCTGAGGCGATTGCTGGTCGTAGTATAACACCAGTATGTGTGTATATACCTTTTAGGATATTTTCCAGCTTTCTATCAGCTGGTTCCTTGAGGGCGGCCGTATCAGGAGACGGTAACGCCACTTGTTTTGATAAGCGTGTGAGCGCCTTATCTACCCTAGGGGGTGTTTCCCAACGCGTCCTAACCTCTGGCGGGAAAGGGTATAATGCCAATAATTTATTAGAAATCAGCAGTTTTTTATCGGGGGAAACCCACGCTTTGTCACACACCTCATTTAATTCATCTGATTCAGGAAAAACTATGGGTAGTTTTTTCACACCCCACATAATACCCCTTTTTGTGGTACTTGTAGTATCAGAAATGTTCAAAGCCTCCTTCATTGCCGTGATCATGTAACGTGTGGCCCTACTGGACATTACGTTTGTCTCGTCACCGTCGACACTGGAGTCAGTATCCGTGTCTGGGTCTGTGTCGACCATCTGAGGTAACGGGCGCTTTAGAGCCCCTGACGGTGTTTGAGACGCCTGGACAGGCACTAACTGATTTGCCGGCTGTCTCATGTCGTCAGTTTTTTGCAAAGTGCTGACACCGTCACGTAATTCCTTCCATACTACCATCCAGTCAGGTGTCGACTCCCTAGGGGGTGACATCACTATTACAGGCAATTGCTCCGCCTCCACATCATTTTCCTCCTCATACATGTCGACACAATCGTACCGACACACAGCACACACACAGGGAATGCTCTGATAGAGAACAGGACCCCACGAGCCCTTTGGGGAGACAGAGGGAGAGTTTGCCAGCACACACCAGAGCGCTATATATATGCAGGGATAACCTTATATAAGTGTTTCTCCCTTCTATAGCTGCTGTATATGTATTTTCTGCCAATTAGTGCCCCCCCTCTCTTGTTTTACCCTGATTCTGTAGCAGGACTGCAGGGGAGAGTCAGGGAACCGTCCTTCCAGCGGAGCTGTGAGGGAAAATGGCGCTTGTGTGCTGAGGAGATAGGCTCCGCCCCCTTTTCGGTGGCCTTTTCTCCCGCTTTTTTTAGGAAAACTGGCAGGGGTTAAATGCATCCATATAGCCCAGGAGCTATATGTGATGCATTTCTTTAGCCATATAAGGTTTAAAACATGTTTTATTGCGTCTCAGGGCGCTCCCCCCCAGCGCCCTGCACCCTCAGTGACCGGAGTGTGAAGTGTGCTGAGAGCAATGGCGCACAGCTGCAGTGCTGTGCGCTACCTTATTGAAGACAGGAACGTCTTCTGCCGCCGATTTTTCCGGACCTCTTCGCTCTTCTGGCTCTGTAAGGGGGCCGGCGGCGCGGCTCCGGGACCCATCCAGGCTGAACCTGTGATCGTCCCTCTGGAGCTAATGTCCAGTAGCCAAGAAGCCCAATCCACTCTGCATGCAGGTGAGTTCGCTTCTTCTCCCCTTAGTCCCACGATGCAGTGAGCCTGTTGCCAGCAGGTCTCACTGAAAATAAAAAAAAATAAAAATAAAATAAAAACCTATTTAAAACTTTTACTCTAGGCAGCTCTGGAGAGCTACCTAGCATGCACCCTTCTCGGCCGGGCACAAAAATCTAACTGGGGCTTGGAGGAGGGTCGTGGGGGGAGGAGCCAGTGCACACCAGCTAGTCAGAAAGCTTTTACTTTTGTGCCCGGTCTCCTGCGGAGCCGCTATCCCCCATGGTCCTTACGGAGTTCCCAGCATCCACTAGGACGTCAGAGAAACTACTGGTAGTTTTCTCACCAAACATAATACCCTTTTTTGTGGTACCTGGGGTATCAGAAATGTGTAATACATTTTTCATAGCCTCAATCATATAACGGGTGGATCTATTGGAGGGTACACTCGTCTCATCATCGTCGACACTGGAGTCGGTATCCGTGTCGACATCTGTAATCTGAGGTAGCGGGCGTTTTAAAGCCCCTGATGACATTTGAGACGCTTGGACAGGCACAAGCTGAGTAGCTGGCTGTCCTATGTCGTCAAACCTTTTATGTAAGGAGCTGACACTGTCACGTAATTCCTTCCATAAGTCCATCCACACTGGTGTCGACCCCGCATGGGGTGACATCACATTCACAGGCATTTGCTCCGCCTCCACATCATTGTCCTCATCATACATGTCGACACAGCAGTACCGACACCCAGCAGACACACAGGGAATGCTCTTACAGAGGACAGGACCCCACAAAGCCCTTTGGGGAGACAGAGGGAGAGTATGCCAGCACACACCAGGGCGCTATATAACACAGGGATATCACTATACAGAGTGTTTTCCCCTATAGCTGCCTATAATATATATATATATATATATATAAATTGTGCCCCCCCTCTCTTTTTTACCCTTTCTGTAGTGCAGGACTGCAGGGGAGAGCCAGCTGTGAGGAAATAATGGCGCCAGTGTGCTGAGGGAGTTGGCTCCGCCCCTTTTTCGGCGGGCTTTCTCCCACTATTTTATCGTTTCTGGCAGGGGTTAATATACACCTATATAGCCTCTGGAGGCTATATATGGTGTTAGTTTTTCCAGCCAAGGTGTTATTATTGCTGCTCAGGGCGCGGCGCCCCCCCCCCAGCGCCCTGCACCCATCAGTGACCGCAGTGTGTGGTGTGCATGAGGAGCAATGGCGCACAGCTGCAGTGCTGTGCGCTACCTTGGAGAAGACAGAAGTCTTCAGCCGCCGATTTTCCGGACCACCTTCTTGTTTCTGGCTCTGTAAGGGGGACGGCGGCGCGGCTCCGGGAACGGACGACGAGGTCGGGTCCTGTGTTCGATCCCTCTGGAGCTAATGGTGTCCAGTAGCCTAAGAAGCCCAAGCTACCACCACTTAGGTAGGTTCGCTTCTTCTCCCCTTAGTCCCTCGTTGCAGTGAGCCTGTTGCCAGCAGGTCTCACTGAAAATAAAAAACCTAAACTATACTTTCTTCTAGGAGCTCAGGAGAGCCCCTAGTGTGCATCCAGCTCAGCCGGGCACAGAAATCTAACTGAGGCTTGGAGGAGGGTCATAGGGGGAGGAGCCAGTGCACACCAGATAGTCCTAAATCTTTCTTAGATGTGCCCAGTCTCCTGCGGAGCTGTCTATTCCCCATGGTCCTTACGGAGTCCCCAGCATCCACTAGGATGTTAGAGAAAAGGTATTTAACCGATTAAAATGACTGCATCCCTCAAAAGAATGCGTCACCAACTGTTGCCAGGGAATCTAACTCCCGAAGTTAGACTTACCAGGAATATCCACCGAGATTGGATGAACTGAGGCATCCCCCCAACTAGCGGTACACCATCCCAGGGAAAAACTCCAGTAACTCTCGGAGTCAGCCTCAGCAGTCCCCCGGCCACACTACCTGTATACATACGGCAGCCTGCCGCAAATTTATAGAGAGGATCCAACATAAGGAACCTCCCTTCTCTTTAGGGTAAATCTATTTTATGACTTACCGAACACAAACACTCCCTCATGTGCCTGTTATGCAAAAAGCCCGCAGCATAGAAAAATAATCATATCACTTAGCTTTCCTGTATACGATCCGTTGAGACAGTGCCCCGTGTCGACCAGTCGTTGACTTTCACAATATTCCATCCGTGGCGGAAAAGGAATAACCCTTCAGACTTCTGGAGAGGGTGTGAGTCACAGCCGACCTAGAGCTTTATCAACAGAGCGACCAGCACATGAGAAGGAATACCATTACATCAGTATTCATCATAAATCATATGAATTTACATATTGTAATACACATATAGCCACATATCCTAAATATACATATAACATACATATAATAGGATTGTCCCGAGCCTTCAGGTCCCCAGTGACATTAATGTGTTCTGAACGTGTATGACCATGTACTGAAAAGCCCCAGTTGTGGATCTACCAGGAAACATTATAGTCGACAGAAAACCCCAGAATTCGTCGACAGCAGAGATTAGTAACCAGGCAAAATTACAGTCTTGCGACCCCAAGGGGTCCGAGGGAAGCAACGTACAACTGTCTATACACAGGTGTAAGTCAGATACAGCATGTCGAGTTACCCCCGGTGACAACAGTTGGTGCCGACAGGGTCAACCACATACCATTGTACCTCCCATATAACATTTACTTTTTATGTTGTAGCAAGTACCCACGTGTGTCGGCGATGCCGACAGTGAACCCCATAGGTGTTTATAACAGAACACTCACACCTGTCGACACAAGTGTACTAAAATGGGTATATCTGACAGGGAGCACACAGAAAATACGCACAAGAATTATTTCATGCTCATTCCTAACTCAACTAGTGTTATATATGTGTACATAACACTAAAACACTGTGTGTCCCCCTTATTTGTGCATTACATACTTCTTGGCGGGGACAGAGAGAAAATGGCGCGGACCCTGTATGTGTGAGGGCTAAGCTCCGCCCCCCTCAGCGCGCTATAGCTCCATTATATTATATAGATACAGGTCTGGCACCGTATATAGTGTAAATACACTATATACCATAGGAAACTAATGCTGCTCAGGTCGCCCCGTACCCAAGAAAACCATTCAGCGTGTGGGAGCACCGGCGCGCAGCGCGCCCACAGCTGGCGGGGGTATCGGCCGCGGCGTCCGGGGCATCGTATGCACCTTTTTTCCCTGTGAAAACAGCCCTCAGTAACTGCCGCCCTGCACCCATGGAAGCCGGCGGCGCTGGAGAAATGGCGCTTAGTGCGCTATAACATGCTGGCGGGGGTCAGGGACACGGAGCCCCGGCACCTCAATGCACTATATTACAGTGCTTTAAAAAAAAAAAAAAACTAACTTGCTGCCCAGGGCGCTACCCCCCCCAGCGCCCTGCACCCGTGTAAGCAAGCGGCGGGGGATCAATGGCGCGCCGTGCGCTGTAGCATGCTGGCGGGGGTATGAGACACGGCTCCAAGGCACCGAAAATGCTTTCACTGCCAGCCTAACAAGAAAACAGTAACTTGCTGCCCAGGGCGCTCTCTCCCCCCCCCCCCCCCCCTGAGAGTGCTGTTGGTGTGTGGGAGCATGGAGCGCAGTGCGACCGCTGTACCTCAGCTACTGAAGTCTTCTGCCGTCACTGAAGTCTTCTGTTCTTCACATACTCACCCAGCTTCTTTCTTCTGGCTTCTGTGAGGGGGTGACGGCACGGCTCCGGGAACAAGCAGCTAGGCGAACCAAGTGATCGAACCCTCTGGAGCTAAAGGTGTCCAATAGCCAAGAAGCAGAGCCCTTGAACTAAGAAGTAGGTTCTGCTTCTCTCCCCTCACTCCCACGCTGCAGGGAGCCTGTAGCCAGCAGGTCTACCTGAAAATAAAAAACCTAACAAAGTCTTTCAGAGAAACTCAGTAGAGCTCCCCTAGTGTGTGTCCATTCACTCCTGGGCACAAAGTCTAACTGAAGTCTGGAGGAGGGGCATAGAGGGAGGAGCCAGTTCACACCCAGTTTAAGTCTTTATAGTGTGCCCAAGCTCCTGCGGATCAGTCTATACCCCATGGTCCCCAGCATCCTCTAGGACGTAAGAGAAAACAAACATATAGAATAAATGCAGAAAACTCTTCAGGAGCTTCCCTAAGCGTGACCGGCTCCTCCGGGCACATTTTCTAAACTGAGTCTGGTAGGAGGGGCATAGAGGGAGGAGGCAGCCCACACTATCAAATTCTTAAAGTGCCATGGCTCCTAGTGGACCCATCTATACCCATGGTACTAAATGGAACTCCAGTATCCTCTAGGACGTAAGAGTAATATAGTATATAAATTACAAGCACTACTCTACAAAATACAGTGTCCAAAAAGAAGTCAATCAAATAAAATAGGCATGTGTTGTTCCCTGCTAATCATAAGCTGTACTACAACAGAACTTTAATATCAGTAGGTTTCTACACCATTTAGACCACCAGAAAATCTTCACGCAGCCATAATTCCAGGTATGTGCATGTGTTACTGAAGCAAGAAGTACAGGACAACAAGACCATGGACAGCGCTCTATACAAGGGGCAGATAAAACATCCATCTGATCCAAGTTCAGGGTTGGGGGGGGGGGGGGGGAGGAGTCTTTTTTCGGTTTAAACCATTTTTGTTTGGTCATCATGTATTAGCAACCTTTATCAACCATGTTTTAATGCTTTCCAACATTAATAATATTAGGCTTTGATTTGATTTGTTTTACATTTTTAATACAACCAAAAAAATTTTTTTTTTTTTTTTTTACAGCTTATTATTTCTATTACATCTGAATATATACATAGACTAAACATATTAAAACATGTAAAGTACTCAGAAAATAAGAATTTACTTACCGATAATTCTATTTCTCGGAGTCCGTAGTGGATGCTGGGGTTCCTGAAAGGACCATGGGGAATAGCGGCTCCGCAGGAGACAGGGCACAAAAGTAAAGCTTTTACAGGTCAGGTGGTGTGTACTGGCTCCTCCCCCCATGACCCTCCTCCAGACTCCAGTTAGGTACCGTGCCCGGACGAGCGTACACAATAAGGGAGGATTTTGAATCCCGGGTAAGACTCATACCAGCCACACCAATCACACCGTACAACTTGTGATCTAAACCCAGTTAACAGTATGATAACAGAGGAGCCTCTGAAAGATGGCTTCCTAAACAATAACCCGAATTAGTTAACAATAACTATGTACAAGTATTGCAGATAATCCGCACTTGGGATGGGCGCCCAGCATCCACTACGGACTCCGAGAAATAGAATTATCGGTAAGTAAATTCTTATTTTCTCTATCGTCCTAAGTGGATGCTGGGGTTCCTGAAAGGACCATGGGGATTATACCAAAGCTCCCAAACGGGCGGGAGAGTGCGGATGACTCTGCAGCACCGAATGAGAGAACTCCAGGTCCTCCTTTGCCAGGGTATCAAATTTGTAAAAATTTACAAACGTGTTCTCCCCTGACCACGTAGCTGCTCGGCAGAGTTGTAATGCCGAGACCCCTCGGGCAGCCGCCCAAGATGAGCCCACCTTCCTTGCGGAATGGGCCTTAACAGATTTAGGCTGTGGCAGGCCTGCCACAGAATGTACAAGTTGAATTTTGTTACAAATCCAACGAGCAATCGACTGCTTAGAAGCAGGTGCACCCAACTTGTTGGGTGCATACAGTATAAACAGCGAGTCAGATTTTCTGACTCCAGCCGTCCTATAAATGTATATTTTTAAGGCTCTGACAACGTCCAACAACTTGGAGTCCTTCAAGTCGTCTGTAGCCGCAGGCACTACAATAGGCTGGTTCAGGTGAAACGCTGATACCACCTTAGGGAGAAAATGCGGACGCGTCCGCAGCTCTGCCCTATGTCGAATGGAAAATTAAATAAGGGCTTTTATAAAACAAAGCCGCCAGTTCAGATACTCTCCCGGCCGAAGCCAGGGCCAGTAACATAGTCACTTTCCATGTGAGATATTTCAAATCCACATTCTTTAGTGGTTCAAACCAATTGGATTTGAGGAAATCTAAAACTACATTTAGATCCCACGGTGCCACCTTAGGCACCACAGGAGGCTGTATATGCAGTACTCCTTTGATAAAAATCTGGACCTCAGGGACTGAGGCCAATTCTTTTTGGAAGAATATTGATAGGGCCGAAATTTGAACCTTAATAGATCCCAATTTGAGACCTATAGACAATCCTGATTGCAGGAAATGTAGGAAAACGACCCAGTTGAAATTCCTCCATCGGAGCACTCCGCTGCTCGCACCACGCAACATATTTTCGCCAAATACGGCGATAATGCTTCGCGGTGACTTCCTTCCTTGCCTTTATCAAGGTAGGAATGACTTCTTCTGGAATGCCTTTTCCTTTTAGGATCTGGCATTCAAACGCCATGCCGTCAAACGCAGCCGCGGTAAGTCTTGAAAAAGACAAGGACCCTGCTGAAGCAGGTCCCTTCTCAGAAGTAGAGGCCACGGATCGTCCGTGACCATCTCTTGAAGTTCCGGGTACCAAGTCCTTCTTGGCCAATCCGGAGCCACTAGTCTTACTCCTCTTTGCCGTATAATCCTCAATACCTTTGGTATGAGAGGCAGAGGAGGAAACACATATACCGACTGGTACACCCAAGGTGTTACCAGCGCGTCCACAGCTATTGCCTGCGGATCTCTTGACCTGGCGCAATACCTGTCCAGTGTTTTGTTGAGGCGAGACGCCATCATGTCCACCATTGGTTTTACCCAACGGTTTAATAGCATGTGGAAAACTTCTGGATGAAGTCCCCACTCTCCCGGGTGAAGGTCGTGTCTGCTGAGGAAGTCTGCTTCCCAGTTGTCCACGCCCGGGATGAATACTGCCGACAGTGCTATCACGTGATTCTCCGCCCAGCGAAGGATCCTGGCAGCTTCTGCCATTGCCCTCCTGCTTCTTGTGCCGCCCTGTCTGTTTACATGGGCGACTGCCGTGATGTTGTCCGACTGGATCAACACCGGTCTTCCTTGAAGCAGAGGTTCCGCCTGGCTTAGAGCATTGTAGATTGCTCTTAGTTCCAGAATGCTTATGTGAAGAGACTTTTTCAGGCTCGACCACACTCCCTGGAAATTTCTTCCCTGTGTGACTGCTCCCCAGCCTCTCAGGCTGGCATCCGTGGTCACCAGGATCCAATCCTGCATGCCGAATCTGCGGCCCTCCAATAGATGAGCCTCCTGCAACCACCACAGAAGGGATACCCTTGTCCTCGGCGACAGGGTTATCCGCAGGTGCATCTGAAGATGCGACCCTGACCATTTGTCCAACAGATCCCTTTGCATGGAATCTGCCGAAAGGGATTGCTTCGTAAGAAGCTACCATTTTTTCCCAGGACTCTTGTGCATTGATGTACAGACACCTTTCCTGGTTTTAGGAGGTTCCTGACCAGGTCAGATAACTCCTTGGCTTTTTCTTCGGGAAGAAAAACCTTTTTCTGAACTGTGTCCAGAATCATCCCCAGGAACAGCAGACGAGTTGTCGGCATTAATTGGGATTTTGGAATATTCAGAATCCATCCGTGCTGCTTTAGCACCTCTTGAGATAGTGCTAAACCCATCTCTAGCTGTTCTCTGGACCTTGCCCTTATTAGGAGATCGTCCAAGTATGGGATAATTAATACGCCTTTTCTTCGAAGAAGAAATATTATCTCGGCCATTACCTTTGTAAAGACCCGAGGTGCCGTGGACAAACCAAACGGCAGCGTCTGAAACTGATAGTGACAGTTTCGTACAACGAACCTGAGGTACCCCTGGTGTGAGGGGTAATTGGAACGTGGAGATACGCATCCTTGATGTCCAAGGATACCATAAAGTCCCCTTCTTCCAGGTTCGCTATCACTGCTCTGAGTGACTCCATCTTGAACTTGAACTTCTTTATGTACAGGTTCAAGGACTTCAGATTTAGAATAGGCCTTACCGAGCCATCCGGCTTCGGTACCACAAAAAGAGTGGAATAATACCCCTTCCCTTGTTGTAGAAGAGGTACCTTGACTATCACCTGCTGAGAATACAGCTTGTGAATGGCTTCCAAAACCGTCTCCCTTTCTGAGGGGGACGTTGGTAAAGCAGACTTCAGGAAACGGCGAGGTGGCTCTGTCTCTAATTTCAACCTGTACCCCTGAGATATTATCTGCAGGATCCAGGGATTTACCTGCGAGTGAGCCCACTGCGCGCTGTAATTTTTGAGACGACCGCCTACCGCCCCCGAGTCCGCTTGCGAAGCCCCAGCGTCATGCTGAGGCTTTTGTAGAAGCCGGGGAGGGCTTCTGTTCCTGGGAAGGAGCTGCCTGTTGCTGTCTCTTCCCTCGTCCTCTGCCTCGTGGCAGATATGAATAGCCCTTTGCTCTCTTATTTTTAAAGGAACGAAAGGGCTGTGGTTGAAAGGTCGGTGCCTTTTTCTGTTGGGGAGTGACTTGAGGTAGAAAGGTGGATTTCCCGGCCGTAGCCGTGGCCACCAAATCCGATAGACCGACCCCAAATAACTCCTCTACGCATCGCCTGTCCACTGTCGTGTCCATAAAGCTCTTCTGGCCGAAATGGACATAGCACTTACCCGTGATGCCAGTGTGCAGATATCTCTCTGTGCATCACGCATATAAAGAAATGCATCCTTTATTTGTTCTAACGACAGTAAAATATTGTCCCTGTCCAGGGTATCAATATTTTCGATCAGGGACTCTGACCAAACTACCCCAGCACTGCACATCCAGGCAGTCGCAATAGCTGGTCGTAGTATAACACCTGCATGTGTGTATATACCTTTTTGGATATTTTCCATCCTCCTATCTGATGGATCTTTAAGTGCGGCCGTCTCAGGAGAGGGTAACGCCACTTGTTTTGATAAGCGTGTTAGCGCTTTGTCCACCCTAGGAGGTGTTTCCCAGCGCTCCCTAACCTCTGGCGGGAAAGGGTATAAAGCCAATAACTTCTTTGAAATTAGCAGTTTTTTATCGGGGCCACCCCACGCTTCATCACACACGTCATTTAATTCTTCTGATTCGGTAAAAACTACTGGTAGTTTTTTCACACCCCACATAATACCCTGTTTAGTGGTACCTGTAGTATCAGCTAAATGTAACATCTCCTTTATTGCCAAAATCATATAACGTGTGGCCCTACTGGAAAATACGGTTGATTCGTCACCTTCACCACCGGAATCAGTGCCTGTGTCTGGGTCTGTGTCGACCGACTGAGGCAAGGGGCGTTTTACAGCCCCTGACGGTGTTTGAGGCGCCTGGACAGGCACTAATTGAGTGTCCGGCCGCCTCATGTCGGCAAACGACTGCTTAAGCGAGTTGACGCTATCCCGTAATTCCACAAATAAAGGCATCCATTCTGGTGTCGACCCCCTAGGAGGTGACATCCTCATATTTGGCAATTGCTCCGCCTCCACACCAATAACGTCCTCATACATGTCGACACACACGTACCGACACACAGCAGACACACAGGGAATGCTCTATACGAAGACAGGACCCACTAGCCCTTTGGGGAGACAGAGGGAGAGTCTGCCAGCACACACCAAAAAGCGCTATATATGACAGGGATAGCCTTATGATTAAGTGCTCCCTTATAGCTGCTTTTATATTAATATATTGCCATTTATTTTGCCCCCCCTCTCTGTTATACCCTGTTTCTGTAGTGCAGTGCAGGGGAGAGACCTGGGAGCCTTCCTGACCAGCGGAGCTGTGACAGAAAATGGCGCCGTGTGCTGAGGAGATAGGCCCCGCCCCTTTTCCGGCGGGCTCGTCTCCCGCTATTTAGTACATTTAGGCAGGGGTAAATATCTCCATATAGCCTCTGGGGCTATATGTGAGGTATTTTTAGCCTTTTTAAAGGTTTTCATTTGCCTCCCAGGGCGCCCCCCCCCCCAGCGCCCTGCACCCTCAGTGACTGCCGTGTGAAGTGTGCTGAGAGGAAAATGGCGCACAGCTGCAGTGCTGTGCGCTACCTTAAGAAGACTGCAGGAGTCTTCAGCCGCCGATTCTGGACCTCTTCTTGCTTCAGCATCTGTGAGGGGGCCGGCGGCGTGGCTCCGGTGACCATCCAGGCTGTACCTGTGATCGTCCCTCTGGAGCTTCATGTCCAGTAGCCAAGAAGCCAATCCATCCTGCACGCAGGTGAGTTCACTTCTTCTCCCCTCTGTCCCTCGTTGCAGTGATCCTGTTGCCAGCAGGAATCACTGTAAAATAAAAAACCTAAGCTAAACTCTCTAAGCAGCTCTTTATGAGAGCCACCTAGAATTGCACCCTTCTCGGCCGGGCACAAAAATCTAACTGGAGTCTGGAGGAGGGTCATGGGGGGAGGAGCCAGTACACACCACCTGACCTGTAAAAGCTTTACTTTTGTGCCCTGTCTCCTGCGGAGCCGCTATTCCCCATGGTCCTTTCAGGAACCCCAGCATCCACTTAGGACGATAGAGAAATAGATGAAAATGAAAATAACAACAAGTTAAATGTAAGCGTTAGTCCTACTTATTACTTATCCTAGATTTTAAAAGCCAAGGCTGCTCCTCACCTGTTATGTGCGCTGCCTGCCACTAGAGGCCGCCACACGGTCCAAATGAAACCTTTGTGGGCTAGAAGCGGACACAGCTGAAAGTGAAACTAATACTGCAGGGAGATATTACAGCCTCCTACCCTGCTGCTTATACTGAACTGACTTTCACACTGGCTTCATACGGAGAGAAGGGGCTGGGGTGAGAGTGGAGGTAGGAGCAGATACGGACTGGGAGAGTGGGATAGGGGCAAATAGAGACTGGGGGAGGGGGGGGGGGGGGGAAGGGCAGGATGGTTGGGACAGATAGGGACTGGGGAGAGAGGGAGGAGGGATTGGGTTAGATAGGCACTGGGGAGAGAGATGCAATTTTCTCTATATATTCACCTGTGACACGGACACAGACTCCTTATATACACTGCACTCCCATAACCCTCCATATAGTGCCCCCTATACAGAGGTCACCCCCTCCTCCATATACTGATCTCGCTATATACCGCATACCCTGCGGCTCCCCCTTCCATATACTATGCTGCAACCCCAGGTTACTTCCCACACCAGGATTTGGCAAAAAGTAGCAGCAGTAACCAGATGTAGGAACCACAAGACGGCCCCGCATCGCTCAAAGCGGAGGTATCGGGGATACGTGTGTGGAGTGGAGGGGTAGGAAGAGAGGAGACCCTGTGTCAGGTGAGCAGTACGGTGACCAGGGGTCAGTGCTGGGGCTGAAGGGGTTCCAGTCTATAGATAGACAGTCATTAGGAAGACACCATATGATCGACAGACAGTCAGGTTTTTGTTGTATCTCTGTGCTTTTTACAACTACGCGTTTACACTGCCCCTTAACCCAGGTCCTACCTGTGACCGGGATCAGTAAGCAGAACCGGCAGGCGGGTGGGATACCGGTCACCAGTATGCCAGCAGCGGGGCGAGCACTAGCAAGCCCCTTGAGGGCTCGCTGTGATCGCCACACTGCAGGTACAGTGGCATGCTGCGCTCGCCACAGGTTCTATTCCCCCTCTATAGGTGTCGTGGACACACAGGGAGAAAAGCCTGTGGAGCTGGAATGCCGGCAGCATTTCAGGTCTAGCCAGGATTCCGGCATCGGAATGGCAACGTCCAGGATCCCGACTATCGGTATGGTAATCGCTTCCCCTGCGACCACCCCTTTAAGTTTCCCAGGTTGGATTCCCAGGTAATTGGACCCCCTTTCCTCTGAACAAAAACTCAGGTTGGCGTGCATTCATGTGCAAAACCCAGGTTCCTCAAGGCAGCAGAATAGTCCAGAGGCTGGACTCTGGTTTTATTGCAGGGTCTTTCCTCTGCCAAGGCTTGGAGAGGACATCACCAAGCACCAGCTCTCCCCACGCATTTAGGAAGACACAGGCCACAATGTTCACACTGCAGGCTACACGGGTCGACCCTGGTAGCTAATGTTTAGTGTGAAAGTGGCTTTATTTGCACATATAGGGACGGTCACCAATGAGGACCACTCTCTCCACACCAGGGTTCAGCACTCTGGAATCTGCGGCTGCAGGTAGTAACCTGCAGAGTAGTATACTATGCTGCCACTAGTATATCCCACGAGTAACGTTATACAGAGGACCTCACAGAGCAGAGTGGCCGGGGCATTGGTGACATCCCCCCCCCCCCCCCAACTGTACCTGTCTGGCCGGTGCAGTACCGTTTTACTATGGTCTGTACCGGCCAAAATGGGCTTTGTACCGATTTTTTGGTCACTAAATCTCCATAGGAAGTATAGGGAAGGGGGCGCCGTGGCCACGCCCCTTTTCCTAATTTGTACCGGTTCTGAGTGTTCAATGTTGGAGGGTATGTGGTGATGGGCACAGCCTTGTATGAATGAGATGCAGTTACCCGAGCTGTCTCCCTCCTCGCTGCCGCTGGAGCTATCCGTGTCTTCATCCTCCGAGCTGCTGCCCTCGTTTTCCGGGTAATCCACCTCCATGTCATTGTGGTTACTCTCCTTCTTCTCTCTCGAATGAACCGGCATTTCCGCCGTCACTGGCCGTCTGCAGGAACCACCAGTTCTACCTCCCTCCTCCGGTGCGAACTAATCTATTCACACAATCTAACGTTTACTACCATAACCCCGCCCACAATGTGCCTGTCGAGCTTCTGATTGCCTGGCAGCTCTCCACCTCTCTCCTAATTGGCTGTAGGTCTCCTTTCTCCTCTACACATTACTAAGTTTGGCTGAGAGTGAAAGGCGTGCGCCTTGCATTTGAGGTGCATGACGGGATATGTAGTCTTGGTCAAATCCATTTTCATTAGTAGATTAACACATTTGATCAGGGATGGGACTACGTATACCTAGAGGTATTGCGAAACAGCGTGGCTTTCGGGCGTTTTATAAACAGAAAGCTCGGCAGACTGAAATAATCAAATGCCCATGCTGGTGCTTGTGGATGGCTCATGGTTATAGAAGGTTATTTTTACATTGGCTATACATTTTTGTAAACAAACTTGTTTCATTTTTATACATGGTGTGAAGGGTAAACCATGTGTTAGTGGAGGTTATGTTTTACGACTATGTGGGTCACGAGTGGAAATGGGTAATTCAGACTGCATCGCTGCAACAGCAGTGATCGCAGTCTGAATAACTTTGTGGACTGCGCACGCGCACCCCGGGAGCCCAGTGAGATGCTATCAGCATCTCACTGGCAGCTATCGCCTCTGCCTGATTGACAGGCAAAGGCGGATGCGGGGCGAGAAGCGCATGCCAACAGCATTAGAACGTCGTTGGTGGGGCGCGGTCCGGACAATGGAGGCGTGTCCAGACAGTTGGGGGGGAAGCGGGCCGCGGCGGCTGCATGACATCACATGCAGCAGCTGCAACCCAGATCGCGGCGTGTAGCTCCCTGCCAGCGCGCAGGAGCTGCGCAGGTAGGGAGCTACTGGCCAGGTACAAAGACATAGCCCTGTGCTGGGCGTCCCCCGCATGTCAGAGTAAACGATCGTAGATGTGCTAAATTTAACACATCTACGATCAACTCTGTATAACCCCCATAGTCCCTTCTAGTCGGCATACTGACTATCAGGATTTCCAGTGTTCGGATGCAGGGGGAAGTTTTGTGACTGTCGGTTACATAACTACATCCCCTGTATGTAGGTTTGTGACGTGTAACTGCGGTGGCCATTATTTAAATCTTTGGTGATTTTTTATTTTTTTATTTAGCTGCAGTTTTGCCTTGATAAATGGACATGAACGATTACATTGATACGATATTGTCAATCTGTGGGCGCACAGGTGGACGAGGAGGAAGTGGAAATGACAATGTTACAAAATCTGATTCCAGAATTTGATTTACGGTGGTTGCTTTGGAGTCTATTGATACCAAGCTGACAACAGAAATTGGAAGGGCCAAGCTACTACAGTTCCAAAAATGTATTCCTGTCGAGACCATAGCTGAGGGTCCTGCCATACTTGCAAAAGGGCACAAAGTCCAAAAGGCTCAAGCTCAAGTGTTTTGTGTGTCATAAGTTGGGACATAAGGCTTCAGATTGTAGGATGAGAAATTCCAGTGGTGTGCAGAAGCAGCGTGACAAACCAAACAAGTCAGCGCTGAATGTAGCAGATAGTCACAAGAAGGATTGCTGGTACATGGACTCGGGGGCCACTAGACATTTCAGTTGCAGTCAGCATTGGTTCAGTTCTTTAACACTGTGTGAACCCACTACAGTAAAAGGGATTGGAAATAAAATCCTTACTGCATCACAAGTTGGGACACTCACAGTGCTTTTAAGAATTGGAGGAGAAGCAGTTGTTACAGATATCCAAGATGTATTGTTCGTGCCAGATTTGGGAAGTAATCTCATTGCTATCAGCGTCCTAGAGAAAAAAAAGGGTTACAGAGTTCGGTTTGCAAAGGGCAAGTGTATTGTGCAAAATAAAAGAGGGACTGTAATTGCTTCAGCAACCCAGTGCAACCAACTAGGGGCCTAATTCAGAGTTGATCGCAGCAGCAAATTTGTTTGCAGGTGGGCAAAACCATGTGCACTGCAGGGGGGGGGGGGGGCATATGTAACATGTGCAGAGAAAGTTAGATTTTGGTGGGGTGTGTTCAAACTGAAATCTAAATTGCAGTGTAAAAATAAGGTAGCCATTATTTACCCTGCCATTAATAACCCACCCAAATCTAACTCTCTCTGCAAATGTTACATCTGCCCCACCTGCAGTGCACATGGTTTTGCCCAACTGCTAACAAATTTCCTGCTGCGATCGACTCTGAATTACCCCCTATATGTCCTGGAAACTGAGAAGTGTTCTGCAATGATGGCTACTGATGCAAACCAATCAATGGAGCTGTGGCACAAACGTTTGTGTCATGTAGGATGTGACAACATCTGCTAGATGGAACGATAACAGGGATCACCATGAGTAACGATGAAAGACCTATGTGTGAGATCTGTATAAAAGAAAAGCAAACTTGCAGCCCATTTCCAAAGTCAGTAGAGCAGAGACACGAATAGCTCTAGTGCACGTATGTGGTCCAGTGGAGGTAGAATCAATCAGTGGCTACAGATATTTCATGACTCTCATTGATGACACCACAAGCATGAGATATGTATATTTTATTAAAGACAATTGTGAAGTTGTCAACAAAATTGTGTAATACAAAAACCTGGTGGAGACTCAGACAGGTCTGAAATTAAAGGTCTTGAGATCCAACAATGGTGGAGAGTATGACAACAAAGTGTTAGCCGCAATCCTTAAAAATTGTGGCATAAAGCATCAACTAACAATTGCCTACACACCGGAACAAAATTGCATGAGTGAACGGGCAAACTGCACAATTGTTGAGAGAGCACGGACTATGGTGGTCATTCCGAGTTGTTCGCTCGCAAGCTGCTTTTAGCAGCTTTGCACACGCTAAGCCGCCGCCTACTGGGAGTGAATCTTAGCTTATCAAAATTGCGAACGAAAGATTCGCAATATTGCGAAAAGACTTCTCTGTGCAGTTTCTGAGTAGCTCGAGACTTACTCTGCCAGTGCGATCAGTTCAGTGCTTGTCGTTCCTGGTTTGACGTCACAAACACACCCAGCGTTCGCCCAGACACTCCTCCGTTTCTCCAGCCACTCCCGCGTTTTTCCCAGAAACGGTAGCGTTTTTTCGCACACACCCATAAAACGGCCAGTTTCCGCCCAGAAACACCCACTTCCTGTCAATCACACTCCGATCACCAGAACGAAGAAAAAACCTCGTAATGCCGTGAGTAAAATACCTAACTGCATAGCAAATTTACTTGGCGCAGTCGCACTGCGGACATTGCGCATGCGCATTAGCGACTAATCGCTCCGTTGCGAGAAAAAAATAACGAGCGAACAACTCGGAATGACCCCCAATGAGCCTAATTCAGATCTGATCCCTAGGGTGCGTTTTTTGCATCCCTGCGATCGGGTAGTCACCGCCTATAGGGGGAGGGGGTAGTCGCTGTGCAGGGGTGCGATTGCTTGTGCGGAGAGCTGCACAAACAAAAGTTTGTAGACTTACTCTTCCAGTGCGATGATCCGGCCCGGAGCTGACGTCAGGAACCCTTCCTTCAAATGCCTGGACACACCTGCGTTTTCACGGACACTCCCTGGAAACGGTCAGTTGACTCCCACAAACGGCCTCCTCCTGTTAATCTTTTTGCGATCGCTTCCGTTGTCCATCCCGGGGCTGGAGGGGCCTCGTGCCTGCGCATTGCAGCACCAGCGCATGCGCAGTTCATACCCAATCGCTGCTGTGCGAAAACGCACAGCAGCGATGGGGTCTGAATGACCCCCCATGTTAAGTGACGCGGGCCTAGAAAAAAGATTTTAGGCAGAAGCAGTATCTACTGCAGTATACCTAAAAAATCATGCACCTACAGTAGCTGTAAAAGGTAAAGCGCCACTGGAGGCGTGGTCAAATAAAAAGCCAATTGTCAGTCATCTTCGTGTCTTCGGGAGCAAAGCTTTTGCATATATGCCTAAGGAGAAAGTTAGACCATAAAATCCATAGAATGCATTATGTTCGGATACTGTGAAGAAAGCAAAGGATACAGACTTTGGGATATTACAAACAAACGTCTTCTTAAATCCAGAGATGTGGTGTTCCATGAAACAGCGCCACTAACTGGGGCAGTGGAGCAAGAAGAAAAACAACATATATCATTGGATGTACAGGCAGCAGAAAGCCAGTCTGAAACTGAGAATGTCAATCTAAACAACCAATCAGGAAACAGGAGTTCCACGAGGAGCAACAAAGGTGTTCCAGACAAGAAATACAGTGAGGAATATGGAAACATAGCTTACTGTGAACCTCAAAACATACAGGATGCAAAGTCAAGCAGTGATTGAACAGAGTGGAAGTCAGCAATTGATACAGAGCTGTCAGCACTGGATGATAACAGTACATGGACTTTAGTTGATAGGCCAAGCAACCGTAAAACCATCAAGAACAAGGAGGGTCTTTTGCAAGACGGAACAATTGCTCGTTACAAAGCCCGCCTTGTTGCCAAGGGATATACCCAAAGGTCCAGAACCGCTTACGTAGATGATCTACTACTGGCAGGCCAAGAGAAACACATCACTGACGTAAAACACCAGCTAAAGTAAAGGTTCAAGTTAAAGGATCTAGGCCCTGCAAATCATTTGTTAGGCATGAGGATTGTCCAAAATCTAAAAGAAGGGGGGACTTCCGGTGAGCGGACCTGGGAATGGCCGCGTTTTAGCTGAGCTCTCCTTCTCCTGCTGTTAAGATCCCTCATAGCGTGGAGTACATCGGGTCCTGGGACGGGGCTCTGTCCAGGCACCAACGGCGATAATAGTGGGCAAGAGGTGACCGGCTCCCCACCACCTTTTTTCCCCGCAGTCCCGGCACCTGCTACGGTGCACACTGCCCTCGGCCGCCATCTTGGACACGGCCGGGCGTCCCCTCCACCGCTCCCTGCATCCCTCTCCGGAGCAGCCTGCCTAACATCTAGCCACGGGTGCACATACCTTATTGGTGTCCCGTCCACTGGATCGCCTGAACTGATCTGCACCGCACGCTGGGAGTGACAGACCGCCAGCTGCTGGCACCCCGGCAATAGCTGTGCGGCTCCCTCCAGGCGCCAGCCCCGGACATCGCCTGCCTCTTGCCGCATTCTTCCGGAGCCAGCCGCCTTGTACTCACATCCCTGTCAGCTGCTGGACATCCTATACAGTGCCACATTACTGGTGTGGCTAGCTCCATCTGATACACTGCCTGACGTGGGTCCCCCCGCAGCTCCTGTAGTGTTGACTCCAGCTTCACGGCTCTCAGTCGCCCCCCTCCCTCTCAACACAGGGCTGCTTGTTTGAACAGCAGACATAGTCACCACTGTCTGCAGCCAGGCGATAATTTGCTGGATCTCATGCGCACTCCTGCCTTAACCACTATTTATCTATGCCTGCTATTACCTGGCTGGCCCCACTGACACTTCTATAGGAGACATTGCTCCCTTTTTCTCACTGCTCAGTCCTACATCATATCACAGACCCCATCTATAATACCCCTCACTGGGGCTCCGTTTTGGTTTTGTGCATCTCTGCGGGGCCACTTAAAGCGGAGGTGGCTGCGTGGGGCTATACACGTGACCTCCCACACGACCACGCTTCCCGCTACTGGTCTTGTACCGCATGACTGCTTTTGGTGGCACAACACTCCCTGCTGGGCAGGATTTTGGTTCTTGCTTCTGCCACTGCTTTGATTAGTGCCGCATTGCCGACCCCTAGCCTCATGGAGAAGTTTGTGGCGAAATCCTCTAGAGGGGGACGGGGAGCCTCCACTACAAAAGCCAGGGACACTCGGGCTTCGACTCCCTCTAGCCCTCCACCCTCCTCCCCTGGTGCTGTCGTCCTAGAGGGTGTGGCGGATCCTTCTAAATATACGACAGCCTCGGTGGCTAAGGCACAAGAAATCTCTGACTTGCTCTCTCCATTACTGGAGAAGAAGCTGGCTGGATTGAAGGAGGCCATCGACTCCACCATGGTGCAACTGAAAGAACATAGCACTCGTCTCGATAAGGTTGAGCAACGCGTGTCCAACCTTGAAGATGATCTTGCCACTGCCCGCTCTGTCATCGATACCCAGGAAGCCTCCATAGCTGCCATGCAAGACAAACTTGAAGATCTAGGGAATCGCAATCGTTGTAACAATCTCCGCCTGATTGGCCTACCGGAGTCTGTCAAGCTTAGGGATCTGTTGTCCTTCATCTCTACCTGGCTGCTGACTGTGCTGGGCTGCCTGACCACTGGAGAACCACTACTCATCGAACGGGCTCACCGTGTTGGCCCTGATCATCAGACAGACCGTCGTAGGCCCGCCCAGTCATATTCAAGTTTCTCAACTACGTGGATAAAGTCAAGGTTATGGATGCATTTCGCAAAGCACAGGGACTTTCTTACGAAGTTGACAAGTTGCTCCTCTTCCAAGACTTTTCATATAACGTAGCCATGAGGAGAAGGGAGTTCTCGCCTGTCTGCAAGGCTCTGTTCGATGCCAGGATACACTTTGCCTTACTCTATCGAGCAAAACTTCTACTAGACTGTCCTCTAGAATACGAGATTCAAAAGTGGAAAACATAGCTATTTCTGACCATTCACCCACGTGGTTCACCCTCTCTTTAACTGCCCCCAAAACGGTCTCTTTCAATTGGAGGTTCCCCTCTTATTTATTTACATTTCCTGATTTTAAATCTTACTTGGAAACTAATTTTCAAAATGACGTAGATGATAATATCCAACATTTGGATGACATCAATCTATTTTGGGCAGCTTCCAAGCTGGTGCTGAGAGGCCATGTTATAGCATATGTTGCGAATAAACGCAGAACGCTCACGCGTCGGTTTCAGGAATTAGGAATGGAACTCACTGATTCTTATGCTACTTTCTTGTCGTCACCGATGGATGACCATCGTAGAACATATTTGGAAACGAAGCAGCTTTATGATACTCTTTGCACGGGAAGGGCTCAATATAGTTTAGACTACCAGAAACATAAATACTTCAGATGGGGCAACAAAGCCGGGAAATTATTAGCAAGTGTGGTTCACAGCCAACGTACTACACCCCATGTTCTTACTCTCAACACTGCTACCCAACCGTTGACTGACTTGGTAGACATTGCTAATTCATTCCTAGATTATTACAAAGGGTTATGTACAGCCCCCCCGGATGACCCCACTGAAGGCATGGCCTTCCTTCGGTCGGCTGACTCTCCTATCCTATTAGAAGAGGAGAGGGATTCTCTTTCGGAACCTATTGCTGAATTGGAACTGACGACAATGCTCAAACAACTTGCCAATGGCAAATCTCCAGGCCTGGATGGATTGAGCACTGAATATTATAAGCTATTTTCTCATACGTCCTAGAGGATGCTGGGGACGACATCAAGACCATGGGGTATAGACGGGATTCGCAGGAGACATGGGCACTCTAAAGACTTTTCATTGGGTGTGAACTGGCTCCTCCCTCTATGCCCCTCCTCCAGACCCCAGTTTTAGAAATGTGCCCAGGTCGACTGGATGCACTCTGAGGAGCTCTACTGAGTTTCTCTGAAAAGACTTATGTTAGTTTTTTTATTTTCAGGGAGATCTGCTGGCATCAGACTCCCTGCTTCGTGGGACTGAGGGGGCAGAAGCAGAACCAACTTCCTCAGAGTTTCATGGCTCTGTTTCTGGCTGACAGGACACCATTAGCTCCTGAAGGGAACTGAACGCTAGCCGTGTCTAGATGCTCACTCCCACAGCACGCCGTCACCCCCCTCACAGAGCCAGAAGTCAGAAGACAGATGAGTATGAGAAGAATGATCTTCAATCAAGTAAGTGACGGCTGAGGTGCGGCGTGGCTGGTAGGAGCACAGCGCGCCATTGCTGCCCACACACACAGGCACTGCAGGGTGCAGGGCGCGGGGGGGGCGCCCTGGGCAGCAAGAAAAATACCTCAAACTGGCTAAAAGGGGCATAAGATGCCGCTGGCACAGCCCTACCCCCGCCAGTATAAATATTGTCATGGATACTGAGGGGCGGAGCTTCTTCCTCAGGCAGCCAGCACACTACTCGGCACCATTTTTTTCTCTCCTCAGAGCTGCAGAGAACACGCTGGTCCTCTCCTCCACTTCTGACAAGTACAGGGTGCTATAAAGGGGGGGCACAAAGCGATTGTGGTGAATTTGATAGTGTATATTACTATTTAAAAGCGCTTTTGGGCTGTGGACATACTGTGTTCACAGGCTATACTGGCGCTGGGTTTGTGAACTGGCTGCTCCTCTCCTGTGTCCCTCTGACAGATTTTACTGTGGGTCTGTCCCCAAAATAAGTCCCAGTGTGTCTGTGAGTGTGGTGTACACGTGTGAGGCATGTCTGAGGCAGGGAGTTCCTCCCCGGAGGAAGCCATTTTAGGGACACAGAGTTGTATTGTGGTGGCGCTACCGGCACACCAAGAGCCTGCATGGGTGAAAGAGCTACGTGACAGTATGCATCTGATTAACCGTAGATTAGATAAGACTGAATCTAAGGCTGCATGCTGGAGAAAATCTGTGGAAGATGTGATTTTTCAGGATGCTGTTATTTCTTATGCGGGCGGCCCCTCTGGGTCACATAAGAGACCATTTGCAAATGTTGTAAACACTGATACCGACACGGATTCTGAATCTTGTGTCGACAATAGTGAATCCAGACAGATAGATCATAAATTGGCAAAAAGTATACAATATATGATTGTGGCTATAAGGGACGTGTTGGAGGTTACAGAAAGCACTCCTGTACCTCAGGAGAAAGCTTATTTATGTAAGGAAAAGAAATCCAAAGTCACGTTCCCTCCTTCACACGAACTAAATGCTCTGTTTGAAGGGATGTGGGTGAATCCTGATAAAAAAAAATCGTATTCCCAAAAGGATTCACATAGCTTATCCTTTCCCGGTTGAAGACAGGAAAAAATGGGAGTCACCCCCGTGTTAGACAGTGCACTTTCCAGGTTGACAAAGAAGGTAATTCTCCCTGCTCCTGGCACGGCTTCTCTCCCGTCAGACCGCAAAATGGAAACGACATTGAAATCCATTTATGTTACCAATGGTACACTGCTCAGGCCCACTATTGCCTGCGCATGGGTGAGTCGCGCTCTTGAAAAATGGTAGAAAGCGTGTCATCAGAAATTGACACGATTGATAAAGATGAGATACTCCTTAAGTTAGGGAATATTAAGGACGCTGCTGCCTACATGCTGAAAGCAATGAAGGATATTGGACTCTTGAGTTCACAAGCCGCTCCCATGGCAGTATCGGCTAGGCGGGCGTTATGGATTCGCCAGTGGAACGCGGATGCAGATTCCAAAAGAAACATGGAGGCTCTCCCATATAAAGGGGAGGCCTTATTTGGCGGTGGCCTGGATGCGTTAGTCTCGGCGGCTACCGCAGGTAAGTCAACATTTTTGCCCTCTGCGCCTGCACCGGCAAAAAAGACCTATCACCCGCACATGCAGTCCTTTCGGCCCAATAAATACAAAAAGGCGATAAGTTCCCCCTTCTTTGCAGGTAGGGGAAGGGGAAAGAAGCCCACACCGGCTCCAGGTTACCAAGAGCAGAAGTCTACCCCTAATTCTGCCAAATCCCCAGCATGACGCTGGAACTCCCTTGTGGGAAGCCGCTCGGGTGGGGGCACGTCTCAAACTCTTCAGCCAGGATTGGATTCTGTCTGGCCTGGATCCCTGGGTGTTGCAAATAGTATCCCAGGGATGCAAACTAGAGTTTCAAGACGTTCCCCCATGCCGATTTTTCAAATTGACCTTGCCAGCTTCTCCGCCAGAGAGAGAAGCAGTAACAGCTGTAATCCAAAAATTATGTCAAGACCAGGTTATAGTCCTGGTACCATTGTCACAACAAGGGCGGGGTTTTTATTCAAGCCTCTTTGTTGTTCCGAAACCAGATGGCTCGGTCAGACCGATCCTAAATCTAAAAGATCTGAATTTCTTCTTGAAAAGGTTCAAGTTCAAGATGGAATCACTTCGGGCGGTGATTGCAAGTCTGGAGGAGGGGGACTACTTAGTGTCGGTGGACATAAAGGATGCTTACCTGCATGTTCCCATTTATCCTCCTCACCAGGCTTATCTGAGATTCACGATTCAGGATTGCCAGTACCAATTCCAGACGTTACCTTTCGGTCTCTCCACGGTGCCGAGGGTATTCACCAAGGTGATGGCAGAGATGATGGTCCTCCTTCGTCAGAAAGGAGTCAATATAATCCCTTATCTGGACGACCTCCTGATAAAGGCGAGATCCAGGGAGCAGTTATTACGAAACATATCCCTCTCCCTGTCAATACTCCAACAACACGGGTGGATCATAAATTACCCAAAGTCACAGTTGGAACCGACGACAAGGTTCTCTTTCCTCGGGATGATTCTGGACACAGAAGTTCAGAGAGTATTTCTTCCGCTGGAAAAGGCTCTGGAACTCCAGAAAATGGTAAAACAGATATTGAAACCATCAAGTGTGTCGATCCATCAGTGCATTCGGTTGTTGGGGAAGATGGTGGCGGCCTACGAGGCCATACAGTTTGGCAGGTTCCATGCCAGAGTATTCCAGTGGGACCTGTTGGACAAGTGGTCGGGGTCACACCTACACATGCACAGAAAGATAATCCTGTCGTCAAAAACCAGGATTTTGCTCCTGTGGTGGTTGCACAGCTCTCACCTGCTAGAGGGACGCAGGTTCGGGATTCAGGACTGGTTCCTAGTAACCACGGATGCAAGTCTCTGAGGCTGTGGAACAGTCTCTCAGAGAGAAAACTTCCAGGGACGTTGGTCACAACAGGAATCCTGCCTTCATATAAACGTTCTGGAGCTAAGAGCCATTTACAACGGCCTTCAACAAGCGGTACATCTTCTTCAAGACCGTCCCGTGCAGATCCAGGCGGACAATGTAACAGCAGTCGCATACATAAACAGGCAGGGCGGAATGAAAAGCAGAGCGGCAATGGCAGAGGCGAAAAAATCCTCCGCTGGGCAGAAAAACATCTACAAGCTCTGTCGGCAATATTCATTCCGGGAGTAGACAACTGGGAAGCAGACTTCCTCAGCAGACACGATCTCCATCCAGGAGAGTGGGGCCTCCACCACGAAGTCTTCGCAGAGGTGACAAGTCTTTGGGGAGTTCCTCAAATAGACATGATGGCGTCTCGTCTCAACAAGAAGCTTCAGAGATACTGTTCCAAGTCGAGAGACCCTCAAGCAGTAGCAGTGGATGCACTGGTGACCCAGTGGGTGTTTCCGTCAGTGTATGTTTTCCCTCCACTTCCGCTGATCCCAAAAGTACTCAGGATCATAAGAAAGACAAGGGTTCGAGCAATCTTCATTGCCCAAGACTGGCCAAGAAGGACTTGGTACCCAGATCTTCAACAGTTACTCATAGGAGATCCTCGGCCTCTTCCTCCTCGGGAGGACCTGCTGCAGCAGGAGCCGTGTGTGTACCAAGACTTACCGCGGCTACGTTTGACGGCATGGCTGTTGAGCGCCGTATCCTAGCCAGGAAGGGTTTTCCTAGGGAGGTCATCCCCACCCTTATTCAGGCCAGAAAGGGAGTAACGTCAAAACATTACCACCGTATTTGGAGAAAATATGTGTCTTGGTGTGAATCCAAGAAAGCTCCTACGGAAGAGTTTCACTTAGGATGTTCTCTCCATTTTTTGCAGGATGGTGTGGAGACATGCCTACGATTGGGATCAATCAAGGTCCAGATTTCGGCCTTGTCAGTGTTCTTCCAAAAACAATTGGCCTCTCTTCCAGAGGTTCAGACCTTCATGTTTTGCACATCCAGCCTCCATTTATGCCTCCAGTGGCACCATGGGACCTTAATGTGGTATTGCAGTTCCTTCAATCGGATTGGTTTGTGCCTCTACAAAAGATAGAGTTGAAGTTTCTCACTTGGAAAGTAGTGATGCTTTTGGCATTGGCATCCACAAGGCAGGTGTCTGAATTGGGGGCCTTGTCTCACAAGAGCCCTTACCTGATTTTCCATGAAGATAGGGCAGAGTTGCGAACTCGCCAACATTTTCTTCCAAAGGTGGTTTCTGCTTTTCACATAAACCAACCTATTGTGGTGCCAGTAGTTACTGACACATTCACTGATTCAAAGTCTCTAGATGTGGTTAGAGCTTTGAAAATCTGTGTTGCTAGAACAGCTCGTATACGGAAAACAGAGGCTCTGTTTGTCCTGTATGATCTCAACAAGATTGGCTGTCCTGTTTCCAAGCAGACTATTGCACGTTGGTTTAGAAATACGATTCAGCAAGCTCATACTACGGCCGGATTGCCGTTACCGATGTCGGTAAAGGCGCACTCCACTAGGAAGGTGGGCTCGTCCTGGGCGGCTGCCCGGGGGGCCTCGGCATTACAACTTTACAGAGCAGCTACTTGGTCAGGGTCAAACACATTTGCTAAGTTCTACAAGTTTGACACCTTGAGGGTAATTCCAAGTTGATCGCAGCAGGAAATTTTTTAGCAGTTGGGCAAAACCTTGGGGGTAATTCCAAGTTGATCGCAGCAGGATATTTTTTAGCAGTTGGGCAAAACCATTTGCACTGCAGGGGGGGCAGATATAACATTCGCAGAGAGAGTTAGATTTGGGTGGGTTATTTTGTTTCTGTGCAGGGTAAATACTGGCTGCTTTATTTTTACACTGCAATTTAGATTGCAGATTGAACTCACCACGCCCAAATCTATCTCTCTCTGAACATGTTATATCTGCCCCCCCTGAAGTGCACATGGTTTTGCCTAACTGCTAAAAAATTTCCTGCTGCGATCAACTCAGAATTACCCCCCATGTGCACTGCAGGGGAGGCAGATATAACATGTGCAGAGAGATTTAGATTTAGATTTTATTTCTGTGCAGGGTAAATACTGGCTGCTTTATTTTTACACTGCAAATTAGCTTGCAGATTGAACTCACCACACCCAAATCTAACTCTCTCTGCACATGTATATCTGCCTCCCCTGCAGTGCACATGGTTTTGCCCAACTGCTAAAAAAATTCCTGCTGCGATCAACTTGGAATTACCCCTCTTGGCCGATGAGGACCTAAAGTTTGGTCAATCGGTGCTGCAGGGTCATCCGCACTCTCCCGCCCGTACTGGAGCTTTGGTATAGACCCCATGGTCTTGATGTCGTCCCCAGCATCCTTCTAGGACATATGAGAAAATAGGATTTTGATAACCTACCGGTAAATCCTTTTCTCCTAGTCCGTAGAGGATGCTGGGCGCCCGTCCCAATGCGTACTTTACCTGCAGTTTAGTTATTACAGTTACACAAGTTGTGTTATCTTGGTTTCAGCATGTTGCTGCAATTAGTTCATGCCTGTTGGCGTGTTATGTTGAATGCCATGTGTGCGGCATGGTTGAGGGTGTGAGTTGGTAGATATCTCACCACTAGTTAAGTAATTCCTTTCCTCGAAATGTCAGTCTCCCTGGGCACAGTTCCTACAACTGGGGTCTGGAGGAGGGGCATAGAGGGAGGAGCCAGTTCACACCCAATGAAAAGTCTTTAGAGTGCCCATGTCTCCTGCGGATCCCGTCTATACCCCATGGTCTTGATGTCGTCCCCAGCATCCTCTACGCACTAGGAGGAAAGGATTTACCGGTAGGTTATCAAAATCCTATTATTACCTCATATTACACCACACCTGCTGGCCTTATTTAATTATGTATTATCTGGTAATGTTGCTCCTCCCTCCTTCAACCAGGCCCGTATAATAATCTTACCAAAGCCGGGCAAAGACCCTACTCTAGTGCAATCCTATCGCCCGATATCTCTGTTGATCAAGATTTTAAACTTCTATCCACTATCATAGATTACAAATTATTTTATCTGAACTACTTCACCCGTCCCAAACCGGTTTTGTGAAGGGAAGAACGTCGGTACACAATATACGTCAATTGGTCGCTGCTCTGACTAAAACAAGCCAATTGTCCCAGGGTACATTCCTGCTGGTGAGCTGCAATGCTGACAAGGCATTCGACCGAGTGTCTTGGTCTCACCTCATGAGAGTACTTCACTGGCAACGATTTGCACTAGTTTAATCAAATTTTTTCGCACAATATATGCTTTGCCTTCCACATTCCTTACTGTGAATGGGATGAACACCGATGTCTTTCATCTGCACAGAGGCACCAGACAAGGTTGCCCCCTGTCCCCACTACTTTTTAACCTCACCTTGGACCCCTTTATTAGACATTGCCACCTGTCTGACACCTGGCAAGGGATTACCATTGGATCTTACCACCTAAAAGTCTCAGCATATGCTGATGACTTATTGCTATATTTCTCAAATCCTCATACAGCTTTCCCAGATCTCACACGTCTACTGACGGTCTTTGGGTCCATCTCAGGGTTTTTCATTAATAAATCTAAAATGGAAGCGTTGGCCCTACACCCAGTGGCATCCCAGGGTTGGAATATCCCGTTTCCCTTCCACTGGGCAGATCAGAGGATTACATACCTGGGACTTCAAATCCCTGCCAACCCCTCGGACTTACATAGTTCCAGTTTCCCACAAATCATTGCCCGCACGTTAGCTGATTTCCAGGCCTGGAAGTATTTACAGCTTTCCTACCTTGGACGGTGTCATCTGATTAAAATGATCACCTTCCCAAGATTGTTATATCCCATACAAATGTTACCCTTATTGTGTTTCAGAAGCAGATTTGGCTATTTTGAACCAGGCCTTCAGTGGGTTCATCTGGGCGAATAAGAAACCTAGGATCTCTTTATTTAAACTGTGCCAGTCCCCAAAATTGGGGGGCATAAACCTTCCCTTTCTTAAAAGTTATATGTTGGCCGCGAATTACCGCTATGCTGTAGATTGGATATATGAGACAGAACATTTCGCTAGCACCAGCTTGGTACAGGCCTTTTGTCCTGATGTTCCCCTTGTTAACTTATTGCACATGCGCCCTTCTACTCTCCCGAACTCTATCAAAGACAATATCTTGATAACCTCCACTTGCGCTGCATGGAGATTAGCGCGTTCTAGAATGGGTGTCCCCAGCTTTAATACTTATTTTCCCCATTAACTCATTATACAGAATTCAGAGGGAGTACTGTCCACTCAACATTGACATCTTTGTCACGACTCAGTGTCAGATTACTATACCAATTACTTGATCAAAGTACACTCCATGTTCATTCTTATACTACTCTTTGTGGAACGTATCCACAAATTAAAAATCCACTATTCACATATTTCCAAATCCGTAGTGTGACAAGAACACTGGGATAGTGTTTGAGGGCAGGTATATTTGTCCCAGGTTCTTGTCTTACATGTTTTAGAAAATGTTAACTTCTAGGAAAAATGCTTTTTGTTTTGTCTGAACCTTTTCAGTTTGCTGTAAAAGCTGGGTAAAGGCTCTGAGAGAGAGATAAGGCGAGTTCTAGACATTGGGCCCAGTTCGGGTCTTTGGCCTCACAGAGGGCTAATCAGGGTTTCAGCTGTGTAAGAGTGTTATAGTGCTTCTAACCTGATTAGTATGGGCAGACTGCCTGGGAAGGCTGCAGGATCTGTGTGTGAGAGACACGCTTTCTGATGCAAGTAAGCTATACAGTATGTACTGAAGAACTCTGTGTTTTGTTTAGTGACAGTTAGGAACATCTTATGTTTAGTTAGTGCCGGACAGGCAAGGTATTTTTATTTTGGGGTTTGTTTTATTTTCTGTTTCAATAAAACTGGCCGGGGTCAGTTGTACCAGAAACTGGACTTGTGTTGTTCCTCAGCTGCTGCGGGCTGCCATATTCCCCGGGAAAAGGCACCTTGCACCCCTACAGTGTTACAACTTGGTGGAGAATGCGAGCAGGCCGTTCTGCGCATAAGTGAAAGCAGCAGCTTTGTGAGGCCTGCAGAAAACGGTGGTTTATGCAGATACAGCCCAGTGTGAAGTTACTGAGACTCACCCCTGAGGGTTTGATATATGTCCTGGGTGAAAGCAGCTGCAAAGCCGCCTGAAAAATCTGTTGACATGGAGGATCTGCTTAAAGCCTTGCTGCAAGCTACAGCGGCTCAGCAGGAGGCCAACCGACAGCAGCAGGTGGCAATGGAGGAAAATTGGAGACTACAGCAGGTGGCAATGGAGGAAAATAAGAGACAACAGCAGGCAGTTGTTGATGAACTTTACAGGCAACAGCGTCAGGATAGAGAGGCCTTAACAGAAGTGGTGCAGAGACTTGCAGCTCGGGTTGGAGATGTGGCCGTCAGTGCTCCAACCAGCTCTAGTTCTATACGAGCCAGTCACTTCCTGCAGAAAATGACAGAGGCTGATGATGTGGAGGCCTCTCTGACCACGTTTGAAAGGACTGCCGAGCGTGAGAACTGGCCGAAAGCACAGTGGGCCAGTCTGCTGGCACCTTTCCTGTCAGGTGAGCCCCAAAAAGCTTACTTTGATTTAAGCCCTGCTGAGGCTCGGGACTATGATAAACTAAAGACTGAGATCCTGACCCGCCTGGGAGTCACGCTGTCAGTACGAGCACAACGGGTGCACCGTTGGCTGTACGCCATGGAGAAGCCTCCGCGCTCCCAGATGCACGACCTTATTCAGCTAACAAAAAAATGGCTGCAGCCAGAGACATTAACTGGTCCCCAGATGGTGGAAAGAGTCGTCATGGACCGCTACTTGAGATCTTTGCCCATGGTCCTGCGCAAGTGGGTGAGCCATGGAAACCCGGGTACTGCTGACCAATTAGTGGACATGGTAGAGAGGTATTTGGCAGCAGAGGAACTACTGATGACCACCCAGCAACCCATAGGTCCTCGACAGCGCCCTTCAGTAAAGACTGGTAAGACTGTTCCGTGGGAAAACGTTGCTGGGCGGTTAAGAGAACGCAAGGCTGGAGAGACTGTAAACACTGGCCCTGGAAACAGGCCAATGGGGCTAGAACGGTCTATGCTGCCCAAATGGGTTGATAATCGTGTGGTTAAATGTTTTAGGTGTGGTATGCCAGGTCATGTTATTGCCAATTGCCCAGTCACGCAAGAACCCATGCAATGTGATGCTGCCTTTGAATGTCGCAGAATGTCTTTCTTTGCTAGGTTAGCTTGTACTGTGGTACATTCACCTGAGCTGGAAAAACAAATGTGTGATGTGTTCTTAGAAGGTAACCGGGTAGAGGCCTTGCTAGATTCAGGAAGTTTAGTTACCCTCGTGAAAGCTGGGTTAGTGAACCCCTTAAAGGTCCAGCAAATACCTATTGGGGTAACTTGCATACATGGGGATACCCAACATTATGCCACTGCTGAGGTGAATATAGAAACTTGTTGTGGGTCAGCAATGGTTAAAGTGGGACTGGTCCCTACCTTGGTGCATGAGGCCATAATAGGGAGGGATTTTCCTCATTTTTGGAAACTGTGGGAATCACGGTTATCAACAGATGTGAGAAGTAAAAAGCCAGTTGATAATACCGGTGATTTTATGGATGTACGTGGGTCTTCGGAACTTTCTGGCCCTTTGCCTTTTGCTAGTTTGGCTGGGGAAGTGACAGATGGGGAGTCCAGTGAGGACCCTCTTGCCGGGAACAGAGACATAGTAGTTAGAACTGAAAGCGTGCCTGACCTGGAGGTAAAGAAGGATCTGTTTGCGTCTGAACAGTTAAAGGATCCTACCTTAATAAAGGCTAGAGAGAATGTTAAGATTGTTAATGGGGAACCTGTGGTACCAGGTGACAGGGTTACGTATCCCCACATGGCCATCTGTAATGAGCTCTTGTACCACATTGTCAAAAGGGGTGAGGATGTGGTGGAACAGCTGGTAGTTCCCCAGCCTTATCGGAGAACGGTACTAGATTTAGCTCATAGTCACGTTACCGCAGGACATTTAGGGGCAGAAAAAACCACTGAAAGAGTTTTACAAAGGTTCTTTTGGCCAGGGGTTTATAAAGAAGTGTCTGAATATTGTTCTTCCTGTCCTGAATGCCAGTATCATGCCCCTAGACCCCATTTCAGGAGCCCACTAGTTCCCATGCCTATTATAGAGGTCCCGTTTGACAGAATAGCCATGGATCTCGTGGGGCCCTTGTTAAAGTCTGCTCGGGGCCATCAGTATATCCTGGTAATTATGGACTATGCCACTCGATATCCTGAGGCTGTCCCTTTACGCACTATCACAACCAAGGCGATAGCTAGGGAGCTGGTGCAGGTATTTAGTAGAGTGGGAATACCAAAAGAAATTTTGACTGACCAAGGTACTCCATTTATGTCAAGGATCATGAAAGAATTGTGCAAGTTATTTAAGGTCACTCACCTCAGGACGTCCATCTACCATCCCCAAACTGACGGGTTGGTGGAAAGGTTTAATAAAACATTAAAAAGTATGTTAAAAAAGGTTGTTGAGAGAGATGGGAAAAACTGGGATTGTTTGTTGCCCTACTTGTTAATGGCCATCAGAGAAGTCCCTCAGTCCTCTACGGGGTTTTCTCCATTTGATTTGTTGTATGGTAGACACCCCAGAGGGCTGTTGGATATTGCCAAAGAGACGTGGGAAGGACAGCCCACTCCTTATAGAAGCGTTATTGAGCATGTAACACAAATGCAGGATAGGATTGCAGCCGTGGTACCTGTTGTCAGAGAGCACATGGAACAGGCCCAAAGTGCTCAACAGAGGGTCTATAACCGGAGTGCCAAGATACGGGAATTTGCTCCTGGAGATAGAGTTCTTGTTTTGGTACCCACTGTGGAAAGCAAATTTCTAGCTAAATGGCAGGGTCCATTTGAGATTAGGGAAAAAGTGAATGAGGTTAATTACAAAGTATACCAGCCGGGAAAGAGAAAACCCGAACAGATCTACCATGTTAACTTAATCAAACCCTGGAAAGATAGGTTGTCTCTGTCAGCGGAGCCTTGCCCTTCGGTGTCTTCACCCCGGTTGCTTCCCGCAGTGAAGGTGTCAGAGACATTATCAGCTGATCAGAACAATCAGGTTAAAGAATTTCTCATCCAAAATAGGGAGGTATTTTCAGAGCTGCCTGGCCGAACGACCATAATAAAACATGACATTGTCACAGAACCAGGGGTCAGGGTTCATTTAAAGCCATATAGGATTCCTGAAGCTCAGCGAGAAGCTATTTCTAAGGAAGTTAAAACCATGTTAGAACTTGGAGTCATAGAGGAGTCTAACAGTGAGTGGTCCAGTCCCATAGTGCTCATCCCGAAGCCCGACGGTAGCATACGCTTCTGTAATGACTTTCGTAAGTTAAATGAGGTGTCCAAGTTTGACGCATACCCCATGCCCCGTGTGGATGAGCTTGTAGAAAGGCTGGGAACAGCCAGGTTTCTCACCACATTGGACCTGACCAAAGGTTACTGGCAAATACCTTTATCTGATAGCGCCAAAGAAAAAACAGCCTTTTCGGTTCCGGAGGGGCTGTACCAGTATAAGATGTTACCCTTTGGGTTGCATGGGGCTCCAGCAACCTTTCAACGGGCGATGGATAAAATTTTGAGGCCCCATAGAAAATATGCAGCTGCCTATTTGGATGATGTGGTAATTCACAGTACAGACTGGGGGTCCCATTTGGTTAAAGTACAAGCAGTACTGGACTCAATCAGAGAGGCAGGGTTAACTGCTAACCCAAAGAAGTGCTGCCTCGCAATGGAGGAGGTCAAATACTTGGGCTTCACCATAGGCAGAGGTCTGATTAGGCCCCAATTGAATAAAGTTGATGCTATTCAAAACTGGCCTCGTCCAGTGAATAAAAAACAGGTAAGGGCTTTTTTGGGAATTACTGGGTACTATAGACGGTTTATTCCTAATTTTGCGACCACAGCGGTGCCGTTGTCAGACCTTACCAAAGGGAAGCAGTCAAATGTGGTGAAATGGAACCCTGATGCAGAAAAGGCGTTCCAAGCATTAAAAGTGGCTTTGTGTTCACAACCGGTGTTGATAACACCAGATTTTTCAAAAGAATTTGTGGTACAGACAGATGCCTCAGAGGTAGGGATAGGTGCTGTGCTGTCCCAAACCAGAGATGGGGACGAACACCCTATCATTTATTTGAGTAGGAAACTCAATGAGCATGAAAAAAAGTATGCCATTGTGGAAAAGGAGGCTTTCGCCATTAAGTGGGCACTAGATACCTTGAGATATTACCTCTTGGGTAGACAATTCAGACTAGTGACAGACCATGCCCCTTTAAAATGGATGTATGTAAATAGAGGCAAGAATGCTCGTGTAACTAGATGGTTTCTAGCGTTGCAGGACTTTAAGTTTACTGTCGAACATAGACCGGGAACACAATTGGCCAACGCAGATGCATTGTCTCGCATCTTCTGTTTGGGGGCTACAAGTGTTCCGGCCCCTAGGTCGAAACAGGGGAGGGGGATATGTGACAAGAACACTGGGATAGTGTTTGAGGGCAGGTATATTTGTCCCAGGTTCTTGTCTTACATGTTTTAGAAAATGTTAACTTCTAGGAAAAATGCTTTTTGTTTTGTCTGAACCTTTTCAGTTTGCTGTAAAAGCTGGGTAAAGGCTCTGAGAGAGAGATAAGGCGAGTTCTAGACATTGGGCCCAGTTCGGGTCTTTGGCCTCACAGAGGGCTAATCAGGGTTTCAGCTGTGTAAGAGTGTTATAGTGCTTCTAACCTGATTAGTATGGGCAGACTGCCTGGGAAGGCTGCAGGATCTGTGTGTGAGAGACACGCTTTCTGATGCAAGTAAGCTATACAGTATGTACTGAAGAACTCTGTGTTTTGTTTAGTGACAGTTAGGAACATCTTATGTTTAGTTAGTGCCGGACAGGCAAGGTATTTTTATTTTGGGGTTTGTTTTATTTTCTGTTTCAATAAAACTGGCCGGGGTCAGTTGTACCAGAAACTGGACTTGTGTTGTTCCTCAGCTGCTGCGGGCTGCCATATTCCCCGGGAAAAGGCACCTTGCACCCCTACAGTGTTACAGTAGTTACATATACAGTTTTTTGGCCAATTTGACAGATAAGGACAAAACTAATGATTTGGATAAGTTCCTACGGTTGAAACCAGGAAGGAGTCCTTCAACGTCCTTTTTATACACATTCATCAAAATAACTATTGATTGGTATACTACTCTCACGGGATGGTTAAATGGTCTGAGGACTTCCCGTCTATTACGATCCCGACTATACTTATTGCTTTTAATTGTTTGAATAAATATCTTAGATCAGCCTCATATGCTGAAATTAATTATCAAATTCTACACCGCTCATACATCACTCCGAAACTACGATTTCAAATGGGTTTATCGACAGATTCCAAATGTTTTAAATGTGGAAAGGTGGACACAGATATGTATCATTGTCTGTGGAGCTGCCCAGACGTTCTTAAATTCTGGAGTTCTGTTCAGTCCTTTATTACGGAAAAGTTGGGTATAGTTTTCAATGTTTCTCCTGAGTGGGTTTTTTGGGACATTTACTCTACTCTCCACGCCCCCAAAATACCATTGGGGCAGCGCATTTTATTGGGTAAAGTGGCTGCTGCTGGGAAGAAATCTATTCTTTCACAATGGATATCCACAGATACTCTATCTTTGGCCTCATTATTACCCCGTTTATCATATCTTTTTCACATGGAATGGTTGGAGATGGCAGTAAATAAAGAAAAAAGAGTAGAGGGATTCTTTGAGGTATGGCTTCATATGTCAAAACATTACCTGATTCCATAAAAGATTCTTATAGACGGGCGGTAACTCTCACCTCTTGGTATAATCTTGAGATACTCGCCTTAGGTCACCCGCCCTTTTAAATGTTTATTGATTGTGATTTCTTTGTTCCACATGTCTGACATGCTATGTGCCTTCTTATGACATTGTCTGATTCAATTGTAAAGTCTGTAAGTTGAATGTACTTGCATATTTGTACTCTGTGGTTGTCCAATAAAGTATTTAAATAAAAAAAATCTAAAAGAAGGGACTGTTACAATTGATCAACAAACATATATTGAGGCAATACTTTCCAAGTGTGGAATGTCTGACGCAAAACCAGTAATCACGTTGTAGCTTAATGTACGCAAGTATTGGGACTCGTCCTGACATCACATATGCAGTAAGTCAAGCAAGTCAGTTTGCAATAAATCCTGGGAGGCAACACTGGATTGTAGTTAAAATAATTTTGAGATACCTTAAAGGTACAAGTTCACTAAAGTTGGGATTAGTTGGGATTTACAAAGTCTAAAGATTTCAGCTTAAAAGTTTTCTGTGATGCCGACTGGGGGTCAGATAAGGACGATCATTGTTCCTACACAGGGTTTCTGTTTGGACTGTCAGGCGCAGTCGTCAGCTGGGCAAGCAGGAAGCAACCCACAGTTGCCCTTTCTACTACAGAAGCGGACTATATGGCACTTACAGAAACATCAAAGGAAGCACTATGGATAAAAGAGACTTTGGCCCTCATTCCGAGTTGTTCGCTCGCAAGCTGCTTTTAGCAGCATTGCACACGCTAAGCCGCCGCCTACTGGGAGTGAATCTTAGTTTAGCAGAATTGCGAACGAAAGATTCTCAAAATTGCGAATAGAAATTTCTTAGCAGTTTCTGAGTAGCTCGACACTTACTCTGCCACTGCGATCAGTTCAGTCAGTTTCGTTCCTGGTTTGACGTTGCAAACACACCCAGCGTTCGCCCAGACACTCCCCCGTTTCTCCAGCCACTCCCGCGTTTTTCCCAGAAACGGCAGCGTTTTTTCACACACACCCATAAAACGGTCAGATTCCGCCCAGAAACACCCACTTCCTGTCAATCACACTCCGATCACCAGAACGAAGAAAAAACCTCGTAATGCCGTGAGTAAAATACCAAACTTCTTAGCAAATTTACTTGACGCAGCCGCAGTGCAAACATTGGCATGCGCAGTTAGCGGAAAATCGCACCGATGCGAAGAAAAATAACGAGCGAACAACTCGGAATGAGGGCCTTTGTGTGAATTAAGTCTTCTTTATCACAGTGAGACCATCAACATTGCGTGTGATAACAAAGGAGCAATAGATTTGTCTTCTAGCACAAAGCATTATGGACAGTCTAAGCATACTGCCATGAGACATCACTTCATTCATGAATTAGTGGATAATAAGTTAATCAATGTGGAATATGTGGTAAGTGAGGACAATGTTGCTGACATGTTAACAAAGGGACTGTCATCACACCTGCTAAATGTGTTCTTGGAAGAATGTGGACTAGAATATATTTGATGTTGACTTGTTCTTACTGTTTTTTGCTTCATAACCGTGTTTTCGGTTACAAGTATGACTTTATTGAAAAGTTTTGATAAAATGTCATGTTCTTTTTATATGTGACCGGAGACAGTCCTGAGCGAGGGTGGGTGTTGGAGTATAGTGCACTCAGTACCTTGTCACCTGTGTACACATTACACTGGGTGTGCATCCTCTATTGTTTACCCTCTAGTGCTGAAGCATCAGGGAGGCGGAGACTGATGACACAGTTCCTCTTGCAGTGGAGACGGAGAGACAGTTCCTCCTGCAGTGGAGAGGAAGCGACAGTTCCTCCTTAAGTGGAGAGAAAGAGAGAGGTGGTTCCTCCTGTAGCGTGTGACGCACCGCCTGAGTGGGACGGAGAGCAATAGGCGGCATGTGTTCCTTCCAACGGGAGTCAGTCTGCACGTATGTGCAGCCTTCCATCCCATACTGTCAGAGTATGGGACTACCTTACCACAGCTGCACGACGTATAGCGATAAGTACCGCACTTTCACTGTACCAGCCTGTTATATATGAGTTAGTTACTGCTGCTGCAGAACATCTTCCGCATTAACAAGTGTTGTCTTTGTATGTTAATAAACCAGCGTTCTGGTTAACTATCAGTTGTGTGGATTAACATCACTATCAAACACCCCAACACTCTGCCAACAGTATCAGGACTATTTACCATTATTTTCATGCCAGGACAACTACATACCTCCCAACATTGCCACACTGCTAATCTTCCAGTAGGGATAAATATATTGAATGGCTCAAATTCAGCACGGATGTTAGGGAATATAGGACCTCCTCCAGCTTGGATCTCTATTGAGACAGAAATTGCCATTTTCTCAATCCTGCTTCTGCAAAAAATTGCACGTGACAAAGTTACCCACCGATACAATTGCGTATGCAATTGCACAATTGCGTATGCAATTGCAAAATAACGATGCATACACAGAAATCAAGTACCATCGTCAATTGCGGTTGACCCAGGGCTACTCAAAATAATGACAATGCAGTCGCACTGGCGCCATGTTTTCTCTTACGTCCTAGAGGATGCTGGGGTCCATTTAGTACCATAGGGTATAGACGGCCACTGGCACTTTAAGAGTTTAATAGTGTGGGCTGTCCCCTCCCTCTATGCCCCTCCTACCAGACTCAGTTTAGAAAATGTGCCCGGAGGAGCCGGTCACAGCTAGGGGAGCTCCTAGTAGTTTTTCTAGTTTTATTTTTTTTCTAAGAGTTGTTAGGTACAGGGAGGCTGCTGGCAACAGCCTTCCTGCTTTGTGGTACTTAGGGGGGAGTAGGAACCAACTCTTGAAGTTAATGGTTCTCTATCTCCGCTGACAGGACACTGAGCTCCTGAGGGTGCTGATCGCAAGCCCACAAGGCGACCGCTCACTCCCACAGCATGGCCGCTATCACCTAACAGAGCCAGAAGAAAGAAGAGTGGTGAGTTCAGCACCGGTGGCCCGGTAAGCGGGTCGCCGGCAGGAATGGCGGCACAAGGGTGGAAGCGCAGCTGTCAGGCTGCGCTCCATGAAGGCTCAGCAACATTTCTATGTAGACGCAGCGGAGGGGAGTCCTGGGCCAGCGCGATCACCCTAACACTGGTAAAGCAGCTAACAGGGGCTAATTCCGCTGTTAGCACTAAAGACCTCAGGCCAGTATAATCATAGTGTATAATCATAGTGTGTGGGAAGCCGCGCGCCATTACAGAGGGCAGGGCTTCTCCTCAGAGTGGATCCAGCACTCACCAGCGCCATTTCTCCCTGCAGAACGCTGAAGCACGCTGACAGGGAGCGCTGACCCTCCACATCACTCCAGTTACTTCGGTACCAGGGTGTTATGGACAGGGGTGAGAGTGTAGTTTGTGCTATTTAACCTATTAAGGTTACTTAGTCTCCGCCGTGCTGTTATCATAATAACTGCTCACTGGGGCGCTGTGGGGCTGGCTCCTTATACTCTGTGACTCTCTGAAGGTACACTGGGGGAAACTGTGTCTGACATTTTCCTGTGTGTGTGTGTGTGTGTGTGTGTGTGTGTGTGTGTGTGTGTGTGTGTGTGTGTGTGTGTGTATTTATCCACATTACCATGTCTAAGGGCTCTGTATCATGTGCTGCAGAGTGTGTATCTTCTCCTGAGGAGTCTATCCCATGTACTCAGGACTGCAATGTACTTTCTCAACCTTCCGAATCCGAACCCCCACGGGTGGATTCTTTAAGGAGAATGATATCCCAGATTTCATCAAGGATGTCACATAATGAGAAAGAGACAGTTTTTGAGAAAGTTTGTAGAGGGTTTGCAGCATTCAGCTCCTACTTCCTCAAATACCCCACCTACATACCCTAAAAAACGTACACTTGCCAAAATAATGCAAGTTGACACTGATACCGACTCTGATACAGGGGACGGTGATGGGGATATGCATGGGGGGATGCATCCCTTGCTAAGGGGGTGCAGCTGATGATTGAAGCCATTAGGAATGTTTTGCATATTACTGAGAAGGTACCTGAGCCGAAACAGGAATCTTATTTTACGGAAAATAAGAAATCCACCCTCACCTTCCCGGCTTCTAAAGAGCTAAACTCTTTATTTGAAAAATCCTGGGAAAACCCAGAGAAAAAAATTCAAGATTCCTAAAAGAATTCTCATTGCTTTTCCTTTCCCTGAAGAGGACAGAAAGAAATGGGAAAACCCACCTATAGTAGATGCTTCTGCATCTAGGTTATCTAAAAAGGTGGTTTTACCTGTCCCTGGTTCAACCGCCCTAAAAGAGCTGTCTGACCGCAAGATTGAGACTGTCAGTTTCGCTGCCAGAAAGTGCTATCCTGCAGGAAGCCATTCAAAAATTGGTCAAAACAATGTTATTGTCCAAGTTCCACCACACGGGTTATTACTCAAACCTGTTTGTGGTGCCGAAACTGAATGGTTCGGTAAGGCCGATTTTAAACCTAACGTCATTGAACCCCTACTTAAGGGAATTCATATTCAAGATGGAGTCTCTGAGATTGGTGATCTCAGTTCTAGAGTAGGGGGAATTCCTAGTATCCCTGGATATCAAGGATGGGTACCTTCACATTCCGATCTGGCCGCCTCACCAGGCTTATCTCAGATTTGCGCTGCTGGATTGTCACTATCAGTTCCAGGCACTGCTGTTTGGCCTCTCCACTGCACCGAGAGTGTTCACCAAGGTCATGGCAGAGATGATGCTACACCTCCGCAGGCAAGGAGTGAACATAATTCCATATCTGGACGATCTCCTGATAAAAGCATCTTCCAGGGTGAGGTTGTTGCAGAGTATTGCTCTCTCAACTCGACTACTCCAGGATCATGGGTGGATCCTGAACCTTTCAAAGTCACATTTGGAGCCAACAAGGAGACTGCCCTTCCTGGGGATGATACTCAACACGGAAGTGCAGAGGGTGTTTCTACCGGTAGAGAAAGCGTTGGTGATCCAATCAGTGGTACGGGATGTCCTGAAGCCAGCCCGGGTATCGGTTCATCAGTGCATTCGCCTTCTGGGGAAGATGGTAGCCTTCCATGAGGCTCTTCCGTATGGAAGATTCCATGCGAGGTCCTTCCAACTGGATCTCCTAGACAAATGGTCGGGATCACATCTTCACATGCACCAGCTGGTACGCCTGACACCGAAAGCCAGAATTTCACTCCTCTGGTGGCTGCAACTTTTCACCTACTCGAGGGACGCAGGTTCGGGATTCAGAATTGGATCCTTCTAACCGCGGGTGCAAGTCTCAGAGGTTGGGGAGCGGTCACCCAAGGGGAAAACTTCCAAGGAAAGTGGTGAAGTCTGGAATCCATCCTTCCGATAAACATTCTGGAACTAAGAGCCATATACAATGGCTTTCTACAAGTGGCACATCTTCTGCTAGATCAGGCCATTCAGGTTCAGTCGGACAATGTAACAGCAGTGTCCTACATAAACCGACAGGGCGGAATGAAGAGCAGAATGGTAATGTCAGAGGTAACAAGAATCCTCTTCTGGGCAGAAAAGCACACTGTGGCGCTATCAGCAATCTTCATTCCAGGAGAATGGGGCCTCCACCCGGAGGTGTTCGCAGAGGTGACAAGCCGATGGGGCGTATCTCAGATAGACATGATGGCCTCCCACCTCAACAAGAAGCTTTGCAGGTACTACTCCAGGTCGAGAACCACAGGCAGTGGCGGTGGACGCACTAGTAACTTCGTGGATGTTCCAGTCAGTGTATGTGTTCCCTTCACTTCCACTCATCCCAAGGATTCTCAAACCAATAAAAAGAACAAGAGTTCAGGCGATCCTCATTGCTCCGGACTGGCCAAGGAGGGCTTGGTACACAGATCTTCTGGAATTACTCCTGGAGGATCCGAGGCCTCTTCCTCTTCGCGAGGACCTTCTTCAACAGGGGCCATTCGCTTAACAAGACTTACCGCGGCTACATTTGACGGCATGGAGTTTGAAAGCCATATCTTAGCTCGGAAGGGCATTCCGAAAAAGGTCATTCCTATCCTAATTCAGGCTAGGAAGGGAGTTACGTCTAAACATTACCATCGAATTTGTAAAAAGTATGTGTCTTGGTGTGAATCCAAGAAGTTTCCAATGGTGGAGTTTCAACTGGGACGGTTTCTCCTCTTTCTGCAGGCAGGTGTGGATGTGAACCTACGCTTGGGCTCCATAAAAATCCAGATTTCGGCCTTGTACATTTTTTTCCAGAAACAATTGGCTGCCCTCCCTGAGGTTCAGACATTCTTGAAAGGGGTTCTGCACATTCAACCACCCTTTGTGCCTCCTACGGCACCTTGGGATCTTAATGTGGTGCTGCAGTTCCTGCAATCGGATTGGTTCGAACCTTTGCAGGAGGTGGACATCAAGTTTCTTACTTGGAAGGTGGTCACACTATTGGCATTGGCATCTGCTAGACGTGTGTCAGAATTAAGGGCATTGTCATGCAAGAGCCCCTATTTGATTCTCCATGAAGATAGGGCTGAGCTCAGAACGCGTCAGCAGTTTCTTCCAAAGGTTGTGTCAGCTTTTCATATCAACCAACCTATTGTGGTGCCAGTGGCTACTAACTCCTCAATTACCTCAAAGTCCTTGGATGTGGTGAGGGCTTTGAAAATTTATGTGAAGAGAACTTCTCGTCACAGGAAGTCGGACACTTTACTTGTCCTTTATGATTCCAACAAGGTTGGGTGTCCTGCTTCTAAGCAGACAATTTCTCGTTGGGTCAGGTTTACTATCCAGCATGCTTATTCTACGGCAGGCTTGCCATGTCCAAAATCTGTTAAGGCCCACTCTACTCGTAAAGTGGGTTCTTCCTGGGCAGCTGCCCGGGGTGTCTCGGCTTTGCAGTTTTGCCGAGCAGCTACTTGGTCAGGGTCGAACACGTTTGCTAAGTTCTACAAGTTCTATACTTTGGCCTCTGAGGACCTAGTGTTTTGTCAATCTGTTCTGCAGGAACCTCAGCACTCTCCCTCCCGTACTGGGAGCTTTGGTACATCCCCATGGTACTAAATGGACCCCAGTGCTTCGTATTCTTGCATTGTTACTTGGTTCAGTATTGTTGTTTCAGCCGTTGCTGAATTGTTCCAAGTTGGTTAGCGTGGGTTTCCGTTTTGCTATGTGTGTGCTGGTGTGAAACCCTGGGCAGCAGGTTACTGATTTCTTGGTAAGGCTGGCATTAAAAGCATATTCGGTGCCTGGGCACTGTGTCTCATACCCCCGCCAGCTTGGTTACAGCGCGCTGCGCGCCATTGATCCCCTGCCGCCGGCTTACACGGGTGCAGGGCGCTGGGGAGATGGGGGGGAGCGCCCTGAGCAGCAAGTTACAGTTTTTTTTTTTATTAAAAAGGGCTGAAATGTACTTCAGTGTCGCTGCCGGAGCTCCGTGTCCCGGACCCCCGCCAGCATGTTATAGCGCACTGCGCGCAATTTCTCCTGCGCCGACGGCTTCCATGGGTGCAGGGCGCCGGGGGGGGGGGGCGCCCTGGGCAGCATATATATACATATATATATATATATATATATACAGTTCTGAGGGTATTATACAGTAAATAGACACTGTATAAGAAACCCCCGCTGACATTATTTTCTGAAGGGCTTCAGCGCGCTGGGAAGGGGCGGAGCTTAGCCCCCACAACTGATTCAGCGACATTTTCTTCCATGTCCCCGCCAAGGAGGGGGGGTACAGTGTTTAGTGCTGTATGGAGTAGAATATAGCACTGTTTTCCATAAAGGGCGTATAATCATTGTTGTGGTGCAGGTATATCTGAGTTTTCCTGTCAGTTTACCCACTATAGTTTTAGTCGACATATGTCGACATGTGTGAGAACTCTGTCGCAAACAGCTGTGGGGAGCACTGTCGGCATCACCGACGCCTGTTGTTACTTGATTCAGAAGATGCAGTGTCAGCAGGTCGGTATTTGTATACTTGTAAATAGTAAACACGAGATGGGTGACACAGTCGTATGTGGGTGCCCTGACGGTATCAACTGTAATTACTGGGTAAAAAATTAACATAACGGCCTTATACCTGTATATGTGTCACAACTGAGGGCCTGAGCTGACGGGAGGCAGCCTCAGTTGTAGGGGCTGAGATGTACCGGAACCTGGGAGGTTGTATCAGACCCCTGGACATGTAAGTAACATGAATAATAACTGCCCGAAGGCGTGACCACGACAACTTGGATAGAAGTCAATGATGTTTATTATGACAACTCCGCAACACAGCAGTAGTAAAAGAAAACGTAAAAGTCAGCAAAGAATAAATACAGTTCCTGGGTACTACAGGATGGCAGGAGCCACAGGGCACTGGTAGTGTGAGATAGTTCTTATGATCTTCTAGATGGAAAGTCCTTACCAGGCCCGACTGTAGCAATGGAGATAACCCAGGATTGTGCCAGCTGGTGTTCCAGGAAAAGCTGGGTTGCTGAAGATAAAACAGCTGCTGTGGATACTGGCTGGAACCAGACTGTTGTTAGCACGGAGTGGATACTGGCTGGAACCAGTTAAATAATAAATGAACTTGGGAGCGATGAAATATGAACTGAAATGTAGAACTTGAGAGCGGAGAAATAATAATACCGGTGGAGAGTGGTAAAGTGTAGAAAGGACACCGGCCCTTTAAGGGAAGCTGTACTCTGCTGGAAGCTGAGCTGGAAGCAGGTAATGTTGTAGCTGGAAACAGATGAATCCACAATGGGTTGGAGAGTCAGGCTACACCGCAGGTGGAATGCTGGTGCGGGTCTCTATGGTGGAAGTCTTGAGACAGGAGCTGGAACCTGGAAGACAATCACAGGAGAGAGACAAACAGGAACTAGGTTTGACAACCAAAGCACTGACGCCTTCCTTGCTCAGGCACAGTGTATTTATACCTGCAGCAAGGAAGGGATTGGCTAGGCAATTATGCAGATTAACAATACTGACAACAGATTGGAGGAAATGATCAGCTGACAGAATCCAAGATGGCTGCGCCCATGCAGACACTTGGAGGGAAGTTTGGTTTGTAATCCATGTGGTAATGAAAACAGTAATGGCGGCGCCGGCCACTGGAGACAGGAGACGCCAGGCTGACAAGTGCACATCCAACCACGCGGACACAGCGGAGGCCGCGGCTGACGTAATCGCCACTCTGACACTCTGCATGCAGAAGCTCAGGGACGGCGGCGGAGGCCGCGGGAGACGCCATGCCAGATGTAATAAGGCGTTACTGTGACAGCGTCTCAGAGAGACGGGAGAGGATGCAGGAATGTGAACATTAGGATAACAGATGGGATCCGGTCCTGGAGCGCTGAGCCAGCCTTAGGAGGCATCTGATGGGTAAGAAATGGCGTCCAGATACCCGGATCGTGACAATATGTATTTATAGGTGTATGTGGGGGGAGTGTTAATGAATTTATAGATGTATACTTCCCTCAGGTCCCTCGGGGTTCTGAGAATGTTATTTTTTGCCTGCCTACTATTCCCTGCTGTCGACGACTACTACATTTTCTGTCGACCTTTACTTTCCTGGTAGATCCACTAGTGCGGCATGTCAGTACATGGTCATACACATTCAGAACACATTACTGTCCCTAGGGACCTGGCGGGTCTGGACAATCCACTTATGTATATGTTATATATATAGTTACGATATGTGTTTTACATTATGTGTATTCATGAATGCTGAAGTTATAGTATTTCTTCTCATGTGCTGGTCGCTATGTTGATTAAGCTCCAGATCGGCAGTGACGAGTTGGTCTTTGATCCTCTCGAGGGGTCAGAATGTTTATTCTCTTCCCGACGCGGAGAGCATACTGTGGCAGTCAACTCCTGGTCGATGCGGAGCCCGGTCGCAAGGGATCTTACACAGGAAGCTAAGTGATATTTTAATTTTATACTTTGGTCAAATTTGCATTGCATGCATATGGGGGAGTGTTATATTCGGATAGGTGTCCGTTAGATGTACCCTACAGAGAAGGGGTAAGGCTGTTTATGTTAATTCTACTTTATGACATTGCAGCAGGCTGCCGCGTGGCGGAAGGAGGTGTGGCCGGGGAGATGCTGAGGATGTCTCCGAGAAATACAGCTGTTTGGGGATGCCTCAGTTCAGTCATTCTCAGCGGATGCCACTGGTAAGTCTGACTTCGGGAGTTAGACTCCTTCACAGCAGTTGGTGACGCATTCTTTTGTGGGATGCAGTCGTTTTAACCGCTTCGATACCGTTCTTTTTATGTTTCCTTTTCTATGCAGACAGTGGACGGTGTGAAAAGGTAAGTGTTCTGCAGCCTTGTTAGGTTTGCAGAAGCAGATGTAGGTTTATGTTCTACCACGTCCACCACTGGTCGCTGAGTCTATAGGGCGGAACCCCGCACCGGTGGGGACTCGGTTACTACTTTCAGTTAGTCCGGGAATAGACTAGGACCGGTGAGTTTCTTATAGAATCCAAAGGGGGAACATTCTGGAGTTACAGATGTTTCACCTCCCTGATTTGCTAATGGATATTGCCGTTTCCCCTCTGAAAGGGGAGGTGGTACGCGACGCCATACCAGAGGTGCGCCTGGTGCAGGGCCTTGTCCTCCTGTCTTAAAAAAAAAAAAAAAAAGGGGGTTTAACATAGAAACATAGAATTTGACGGCAGATAAGAACCACTTGGCCCATCTAGTCTGCCCCTTTTTTATTTTATCCTTTAGGCAATCTCAACACTTTTTTAACCTTGATTCTTTGTAAGGATATTCATATGCCTGTCCCAAGCATGTTTAAATTGCCCTACAGTCTTAGCCTCTACCACCTCTGATGGGAGGCTATTCCACTTATCCACTACCCTTTCTGTGAAGTAATTTTTCCTTAAATTTCCCCTGAACCTCCCCCCCTCCAGTCTCAATGTATGCCCTCGAGTTCTAATACTTCTTTTCCTTTGAAGAATGTTTCCCTCCTGAACTTTGTTAAGACCCTTTATATATTTGAAAGTTTCTATCATGTCTCCCCTTTCCCTTCTCTCCTCCAAACTATACATGTTAAGATCTTTTAGCCTTTCCGGGTAAGTTTTGTGATGTAGGCCATGCACCATTTTAGTTACCCTTCTTTGTACACTCTCTAATGTATTTATATCCTTCTGGAGATAGGGTCTCCAGAACTGGACACAGTATTCCAGATGGGGCCGTACCAATGACCTATACAGTGGCATTTACAAGCGTGTGCTGCGCATTCAGATTACCTGGAGGGATAGCAAGGATTGTATTTGCCATTTCACTGGAGTGATGGTAGTATGATGGTTTTCTTTCTATAGTAAGAGCCATTGTTAGTCTGTACTGAGATGTTCATCTGATTGAGGCGAGGTCGGGACCAAGTGGTGCAAATCGTCGTTTCTCTCTGACTGTTCCTCAACACAGGGAAGGGCTGTTGTTCCCAACGACGCAGGTGTCGGAGGTGGTATCAGGGTAGATACTGAATGGTTGAGGTTCTGTATTTTCCTGTGGAAAGAGGTCTGAGGATCCTGAGTCGGATCAGATTTGCAGTGCCACTCCATCACTATGTTCCGTTGATGAAGAAGTTGAGTGCGGCCTAAGAGGCCTTTTCGGTGAGCAGATCGAATGCCAGAGTGGTTTTCACGGGACCTGTTGGGAATGTGGTCCGGGTCTCACCGACACATGCACCGGAATATAATGCTAATGGCCAGGATATCACTTCGGTGGTGTCTGCTCAGTTCTCACCTCCTAGAGGGACGAAGTTTCGGGATCCAGGAGTAGATCCTGGTGTCCATATATGCAGATCTCCGAGGCTGGGGAGCAGTTCTTGCATGGGAAGTATTTCCAGAAGAAAAGGTCAAGCTGCGAAGCTTGTCTACAATAAGCTTTCTTGAATTAAGAGCTGTTTTCAACGAACATATTCTTCGTGATCTGCCGTGTTAATTCTGTCGGACGTCTTGACAGCAAAGCGGCAATGGCAGAAGCTGAAATAGTTTTCCGCTGGGTGAAAAGACTGGTAAACGTTATATTAGCAGTCTTCGTTCTGGACGTACTCGACGGATAAATGGATTTCCTCTGCAAACGCGCTCTCCATCCGGGAAAAATACTGTCATCATCGAGAGGTTTCACAGAAGTGACAAGTCTTTGAGGAGTGCCTTAATTGGGCATGTTGGCGTCTCGCCTCAACGAGAGACCTCAGGAATATGGTTCCAGGTCAAGGGACACTCAAGCTATAGCAGTGGACGCCCTCGTGACACCTTGGGTGTTTACAGTTGGTCTATGTGTCCCCTCCGCTTTCACTCTGCTGAAGGTGATAAACGTAAGAGGAACAGAGGTTCCGGCGATCCTCGTTGTTCCGGTCTAGCCAAGGAGGGCTTGGTATCCAGTTCATCAAGATGTATTCATAGAAGGTCCCTGGCCTCTTCCTCTACGGGAGGAACTGTTACAACAAGATTGGAGTGTGTATCAGGACTTACCGCGGCTGCGTTTGACGGCGTGGCGGTTGAACGCCATATCCTAGTCCGAATGGGTATTCCCAGTGAGGTCATTTCCACACTTCTTCAGGCTAGAAAAGAGGTATCGGCGAAGCCTTACCACCGTATTTGGCGTAAATATGTGTCTTGGTGTGAATCTAAGAAGGTTCCTACGGACGACTTTTAGCTGAGTCGGTCTTCTCCATTCTTTGCAAGCAGGTGTGGATGCAGGCCTAAAGTTAGGCTCCGTTTCAGGGCAGTTTTGGCCTTATAAATTTTCTTTAAAAAAAAAAAAAAAAGGAATTGGCCACCTTTCCGGAAGTTCAGACTTTAGTGAAAGGAGTACTGCACATCCAACCTCCATTTTGTGCCCCATTGGCACAGTAGGATCTTGACGTGGTGTTGCCTTTCTTGTGTCTCACTGATTGGAACCTTTATTAAAGGTTGTGTTGAAATTTCTCTCTTGGAGAGTGGTCAGGCTTTTGCCTTTTGGGCGTCCGCAAGGCGGTTGTCGGAAGTAGCGGCTTTGTCTCACAAGAGTCCCTGTTTGATATTCCAAGTGGATAGAATTGAGAACTCGGATAGTAGTTCTGCCGAAAAAGGGTTTTCGGTGTTTATCAAAAACCTACCTATTTTGATGCCCGTGGTTACTTCAGCATTGGCTGATTCAAAGTCGTTCGATGTAGTCAGGGCTTTGAAGATTTATGTTGCCAATTGGGCTCAGTTTGGGGTAACAGAGGCTCTGTTTGTCAGGTATGCTCCCAGCGTGCTTGGGGCGCCTGCCTCTCTGCAGTCTGTTACACGCTGGATCTGTGATACAATTCGGCGTGCTAGTTCTACGGCTGGTTTGCCGTGACCGAAGTTGAGGGAGACCCATTCTACTAGGTAGATGGGCTCTTCTTGGGCGTGTGCCGAGGTGTCTCGGCGGGTTAACTTTGCCGAGCGGCTACTTGGTCGGGTTTCAAACGCCTTTGCTAAGCTCTACAAGTTTGATATCCTGGCTGATGGGGACCTCATGTTTGCTCAATCGGTGCTGCAGAGTCGTCCGCACTCTCCCGCCCGTTCTGGAGCTTTGGTATAGACCCCATGGTCCTTTTGGAGTCCCCAGCATCCTCCTAGTCCGTAGAAGATGCTGGGCACCCGTCCCAGTGCATACTGTGTCTGCAGTTATTGATTTTGGTTGCACTTTGTGGTGATTCTTCTCTGTCAGGCTATTGCTGACGTTGTTCATGCCATGGCATGTGGTCTCTTATTATTGGTTGGGTTGACACACAGGTTGTGTTACGTATTCTCTCAGCATATGGCTGTATGTTTTTCATACCGTGGAATGGTATTCTGTTGAAGGCCATGTCTTGCGGTATGTTCGTGGTGTGAGCTGGTATTACACTCACTGTGTTTAAATTATAAATTCTTTCCTCGAAATGTCCATCTCTCCTGTGCACAGTTTTCTAACTGAGGTCTGGAGAAGGGGCATAGAGGGAGGAGCCAGTTCATACCCAGTTTAAGTCTTTATAGTGTGCCCAAGCTCCTGCGGATCCGTCTGTACCCCATGGTCCTTTTGGAGTCCCCAGCATCCTCTACGGACTAGGAGAAAAGGATTTACCGGTAGGTACTAAAATCCTATTTTTTAGTCTCAATCCATTACAGTTGACATCTGATACACGCCCCAAAAACGGCCATGATCCATTTGTAGTATATATATATATATCACATGCTTGTGCTTTGATTATACACTTTGCGCCACTGGTCCTTGTGGTTATATGTACCTTGGACTGGATGGTATGCAGGTCGTTGTATAAGCTGGATCATTAAATATCTTTATTTGTAGTCCTGAAGTGCCGTGTCTGTCTTGAGCATACATTGCTCTGACTCCCATCATTTGTACAATGTTTGACAATGGCACCCAGGCAGCTGGACATTAACAAGAGTGCCGGATTATTTGGATACTATATATATATATATATATATATATATATATAGTGTAACACTGTAGGGGTGCAAGGTGCCTTTTCCTGGGGAATATGGCAGCACGCAGCAGCTGAGGAACCACACAAGTCCAGTTTCTGGTACAACTGACCCCGGCCAGTTTTATTGAAACAGAAAATAAAACAAACCCCAAAATAAAAATACCTTGCCTGTCCGGCACTAACTAAACATAAGATGTTCCTAACTGTCACTAAACAAAACACAGAGTTCTTCAGTACATACTGTATAGCTTACTTGCATCAGAAAGCGTGTCTCTCACACACAGATCCTGCAGCCTTCCCAGGCAGTCTGCCCATACTAATCAGGTTAGAAGCACTATATCACTCTTACACAGCTGAAACCCTGATTAGCCCTCTGTGAGGCCAAAGACCCGAACTGGGCCCAATGTCTAGAACTCGCCTTATCTCTCTCTCAGAGCCTTTACCCAGCTTTTACAGCAAACTGAAAAGGTTCAGACAAAACAAAAAGCATTTTTCCTAGAAGTTAACATTTTCTAAAACATGTAAGACAAGAACCTGGGACAAATATACCTGCCCTCAAACACTATCCCAGTGTTCTTGTCACATATCCCCCTCCCCTGTTTCGACCTAGGGGCCGGAACACTTGTAGCCCCCAAACAGAAGATGCGAGACAATGCATCTGCGTTGGCCAATTGTGTTCCCGGTCTATGTTCGACAGTAAACTTAAAGTCCTGCAACGCTAGAAACCATCTAGTTACACGAGCATTCTTGCCTCTATTTACATACATCCATTTTAAAGGGGCATGGTCTGTCACTAGTCTGAATTGTCTACCCAAGAGGTAATATCTCAAGGTATCTAGTGCCCACTTAATGGCCAAAGCCTCCTTTTCCACAATGGCATACCTTTTTTCATGCTCATTGAGTTTCCTACTCAAATAAATGATAGGGTGTTCGTCCCCATCTCTGGTTTGGGACAGCACAGCACCTATCCCTACCTCTGAGGCATCTGTCTGTACCACAAATTCTTTTGAAAAATCTGGTGTTATCAACACCGGTTGTGAACACAAAGCCACTTTTAACGCTTGGAACGCCTTTTCTGCATCAGGGTTCCATTTCACCACATTTGACTGCTTCCCTTTGGTAAGGTCTGACAACGGCACCGCTGTGGTCGCAAAATTAGGAATAAACCGTCTATAGTACCCAGTAATTCCCAAAAAAGCCCTTACCTGTTTTTTATTCACTGGACGAGGCCAGTTTTGAATAGCATCAACTTTATTCAATTGGGGCCTAATCAGACCTCTGCCTATGGTGAAGCCCAAGTATTTGACCTCCTCCATTGCGAGGCAGCACTTCTTTGGGTTAGCAGTTAACCCTGCCTCTCTGATTGAGTCCAGTACTGCTTGTACTTTAACCAAATGTGACCCCCAGTCTGTACTGTGAATTACCACATCATCCAAATAGGCAGCTGCATATTTTCTATGGGGCCTCAAAATTTTATCCATCGCCCGTTGAAAGGTTGCTGGAGCCCCATGCAACCCAAAGGGTAACATCTTATACTGGTACAGCCCCTCCGGAACCGAAAAGGCTGTTTTTTCTTTGGCGCTATCAGATAAAGGTATTTGCCAGTAACCTTTGGTCAGGTCCAATGTGGTGAGAAACCTGGCTGTTCCCAGCCTTTCTACAAGCTCATCCACACGGGGCATGGGGTATGCGTCAAACTTGGACACCTCATTTAACTTACGAAAGTCATTACAGAAGCGTATGCTACCGTCGGGCTTCGGGATGAGCACTATGGGACTGGACCACTCACTGTTAGACTCCTCTATGACTCCAAGTTCTAACATGGTTTTAACTTCCTTAGAAATAGCTTCTCGCTGAGCTTCAGGAATCCTATATGGCTTTAAATGAACCCTGACCCCTGGTTCTGTGACAATGTCATGTTTTATTATGGTCGTTCGGCCAGGCAGCTCTGAAAATACCTCCCTATTTTGGATGAGAAATTCTTTAACCTGATTGTTCTGATCAGCTGATAATGTCTCTGACACCTTCACTGCGGGAAGCAACCGGGGTGAAGACACCGAAGGGCAAGGCTCCGCTGACAGAGACAACCTATCTTTCCAGGGTTTGATTAAGTTAACATGGTAGATCTGTTCGGGTTTTCTCTTTCCCGGCTGGTATACTTTGTAATTAACCTCATTCACTTTTTCCCTAATCTCAAATGGACCCTGCCATTTAGCTAGGAATTTGCTTTCCACAGTGGGTACCAAAACAAGAACTCTATCTCCAGGAGCAAATTCCCGTATCTTGGCACTCCGGTTATAGACCCTCTGTTGAGCACTTTGGGCCTGTTCCATGTGCTCTCTGACAACAGGTACCACGGCTGCAATCCTATCCTGCATTTGTGTTACATGCTCAATAACGCTTCTATAAGGAGTGGGCTGTCCTTCCCACGTCTCTTTGGCAACATCCAACAGCCCTCTGGGGTGTCTACCATACAACAAATCAAATGGAGAAAACCCCGTAGAGGACTGAGGAACTTCTCTGATGGCCATTAACAAGTAGGGCAACAAACAATCCCAGTTTTTCCCATCTCTCTCAACAACCTTTTTTAACATACTTTTTAATGTTTTATTAAACCTTTCCACCAACCCGTCAGTTTGGGGATGGTAGATGGACGTCCTGAGGTGAGTGACCTTAAATAACTTGCACAATTCTTTCATGATCCTTGACATAAATGGAGTACCTTGGTCAGTCAAAATTTCTTTTGGTATTCCCACTCTACTAAATACCTGCACCAGCTCCCTAGCTATCGCCTTGGTTGTGATAGTGCGTAAAGGGACAGCCTCAGGATATCGAGTGGCATAGTCCATAATTACCAGGATATACTGATGGCCCCGAGCAGACTTTAACAAGGGCCCCACGAGATCCATGGCTATTCTGTCAAACGGGACCTCTATAATAGGCATGGGAACTAGTGGGCTCCTGAAATGGGGTCTAGGGGCATGATACTGGCATTCAGGACAGGAAGAACAATATTCAGACACTTCTTTATAAACCCCTGGCCAAAAGAACCTTTGTAAAACTCTTTCAGTGGTTTTTTCTGCCCCTAAATGTCCTGCGGTAACGTGACTATGAGCTAAATCTAGTACCGTTCTCCGATAAGGCTGGGGAACTACCAGCTGTTCCACCACATCCTCACCCCTTTTGACAATGTGGTACAAGAGCTCATTACAGATGGCCATGTGGGGATACGTAACCCTGTCACCTGGTACCACAGGTTCCCCATTAACAATCTTAACATTCTCTCTAGCCTTTATTAAGGTAGGATCCTTTAACTGTTCAGACGCAAACAGATCCTTCTTTACCTCCAGGTCAGGCACGCTTTCAGTTCTAACTACTATGTCTCTGTTCCCGGCAAGAGGGTCCTCACTGGACTCCCCATCTGTCACTTCCCCAGCCAAACTAGCAAAAGGCAAAGGGCCAGAAAGTTCCGAAGACCCACGTACATCCATAAAATCACCGGTATTATCAACTGGCTTTTTACTTCTCACATCTGTTGATAACCGTGATTCCCACAGTTTCCAAAAATGAGGAAAATCCCTCCCTATTATGGCCCCATGCACCAAGGTAGGGACCAGTCCCACTTTAACCATTGCTGACCCACAACAAGTTTCTATATTCACCTCAGCAGTGGCATAATGTTGGGTATCCCCATGTATGCAAGTTACCCCAATAGGTATTTGCTGGACCTTTAAGGGGTTCACTAACCCAGCTTTCACGAGGGTAACTAAACTTCCTGAATCTAGCAAGGCCTCTACCCGGTTACCTTCTAAGAACACATCACACATTTGTTTTTCCAGCTCAGGTGAAGGTACCACAGTACAGGCTAACCTAGCAAAGAAAGACATTCTGCGACATTCAAAGGCAGCATCACATTGCATGGGTTCTTGCGTGACTGGGCAATTGGCAATAACATGACCTGGCATACCACACCTAAAACATTTAACCACACGATTATCAACCCATTTGGGCAGCATAGACCGTTCTAGCCCCATTGGCCTGTTTCCAGGGCCAGTGTTTACAGTCTCTCCAGCCTTGCGTTCTCTTAACCGCCCAGCAACGTTTTCCCACGGAACAGTCTTACCAGTCTTTACTGAAGGGCGCTGTCGAGGATCTATGGGTTGCTGGGTGGTCATCAGTAGTTCCTCTGCTGCCAAATACCTCTCTACCATGTCCACTAATTGGTCAGCAGTACCCGGGTTTCCATGGCTCACCCACTTGCGCAGGACCATGGGCAAAGATCTCAAGTAGCGGTCCATGACGACTCTTTCCACCATCTGGGGACCAGTTAATGTCTCTGGCTGTAACCATTTTTTTGTTAGCTGAATAAGGTCGTGCATCTGGGAGCACGGAGGCTTCTCCATGGCGTACAGCCAACGGTGCACCCGTTGTGCTCGTACTGACAGCGTGACTCCCAGGCGGGTCAGGATCTCAGTCTTTAGTTTATCATAGTCCCGAGCCTCAGCAGGGCTTAAATCAAAGTAAGCTTTTTGGGGCTCACCTGACAGGAAAGGTGCCAGCAGACTGGCCCACTGTGCTTTCGGCCAGTTCTCACGCTCGGCAGTCCTTTCAAACGTGGTCAGATAGGCCTCCACATCATCAGCCTCTGTCATTTTCTGCAGGAAGTGACTGGCTCGTATAGAACTAGAGCTGGTCGGAGCACTGACGGCCATATCTCCAACCCGAGCTGCAAGTCTTTGCACCACTTCTGCTAAGGCCTCTCTATCCTGACGCTGTTGCCTGTAAAGTTCATCAACAACTGCCTGCTGTTGTCTCTTATTTTCCTCCATTGCCACCTGCTGCTGTCTTATATTTTCCTCCATTGCCACCTGCTGCTGTCTGTTGGCCTCCTGCTGTAGTCTCCAATTTTCCTCCATTGCCATCTGCTGCTGTCGGTTGGCCTCCTGCTGAGCCGCTGTAGCTTGCAGCAAGGCTTTAAGCAGATCCTCCATGTCAACAGATTTTTCAGGCGGCTTTGCAGCTGCTTTCACCCAGGACATATATCAAACCCTCAGGGGTGAGTCTCAGTAACTTCACACTGGGCTGTATCTGCATAAACCACCGTTTTCTGCAGCCCTCACAAAGCTGCTGCTTTCACTTATGCGCAGAACGGCATGCTTGCATTCTCCACCAAGTTGTAACACTGTAGGGGTGCAAGGTGCCTTTTCCTGGGGAATATGGCAGCACGCAGCAGCTGAGGAACCACACAAGTCCAGTTTCTGGTACAACTGACCCCGGCCAGTTTTATTGAAACAGAAAATAAAACAAACCCCAAAATAAAAATACCTTGCCTGTCCGGCACTAACTAAACATAAGATGTTCCTAACTGTCACTAAACAAAACACAGAGTTCTTCAGTACATACTGTATAGCTTACTTGCATCAGAAAGCGTGTCTCTCACACACAGATCCTGCAGCCTTCCCAGGCAGTCTGCCCATACTAATCAGGTTAGAAGCACTATATCACTCTTACACAGCTGAAACCCTGATTAGCCCTCTGTGAGGCCAAAGACCCGAACTGGGCCCAATGTCTAGAACTCGCCTTATCTCTCTCTCAGAGCCTTTACCCAGCTTTTACAGCAAACTGAAAAGGTTCAGACAAAACAAAAAGCATTTTTCCTAGAAGTTAACATTTTCTAAAACATGTAAGACAAGAACCTGGGACAAATATACCTGCCCTCAAACACTATCCCAGTGTTCTTGTCACAATATATATATATACACTGCTCAAAAAAATAAAGGGAACACCAAAATAACACATCCTTGATCTGAATGAATGAAATAGTCTTATTAAATACTTTGTTCTTTACATAGTTGAATGTGCTGACAACAAAATCACACAAAAATTATCAATGGAAATCAAATTTATTAACCCATGGAGGTCTGGATTTGTAGTCACACTCAAAATTAAAGTGGAAAAACACACTACAGGCTGATCCAACTTTGATGTAATGTCCTTAAAACAAGTCAAAATGAGACTCCGTAGTGTGTGTGGCCTCCACATGCCTGTATGACCTCCCTACAACGCCTGGGCATGCTCCTGATGAGGTGGCGGATGGTCTCCTGAGGGATCTCCTCCCAGACCTGGACTAAAGCATCCGCCAACTCCTGGACAGTCTGTGGTGGATGGAGCGAGACATGATGTCCTAGATTTGGATGGAGCGAGACATGATGTCCCAGATGTGCTAAATTAGATTCAGGACTGGGGAACGGGCGGGCCTGTCCATAGCATCAATGCCTTCGTCTTGCAGGAACTGCTGACACACTCCAGCCACATGTGGTCTAGCATTGTCTTGCATTAGGAGGAACCCAGGGCCAACCACACCAGCATATGGTCTCACAAGGGGTCTGAAGATCTCATCTCGGTACCTAATGGCAGTCAGGCTACCTCTGGCGAGCACATGGAGGTCTGTGCGGCCCCCCAAAGAAATGCCACCCCACACCATTACTGACCCACTGCCAAACTGTTCATGCTGGAGGATGTTGCAGGCAGCAGAACGTTCTCCTTGGCGTCTCCAGACTCTGTCACGTCTGTCACATGTGCTCAGTGAGAACCTGCTTTCATCTGTGAAGAGCACAGGGCGCCAGTGGCGAATTTGCCAATCTTGGTGTTCTCTGGCAAATGCCAAACGTCCTGCACGGTGTTGGGCTGTAAGCACATTCCCCACCTGTGGACGTCTGTCCCTCATACCACCCTCATGGAGTCTGTTTCTGATCGTTTGAGTAGACACATGCACATTTGTGGCTTGCTTGAGGTCATTTTGCAGGGCTCTGGCAGTGCTCCTCCTGTTCCTCCTTGCACAAAGGCGGAGGTAGCGGTCCTGCTGCTGGGTTGTTGCCCTCCTACGGCCTCCTCCACGTCTCCTGATGTACTGGCCTGTCTCCTGGTAGCGCCTCCATGCTCTGGACACTACGCTGACAGACACAGCAAACCTTCTTGCCACAGCTCGCATTGATGTGCCATCCTGGATGAGCTGCACTACCTGAGCCACTTGTGTGGGTTGTAGACTCCGTCTCATGCTACCACTAGAGCGAAAGCACCACCAGCTTTCAAAAGTGACCAAAACATCAGCCAGAAAGCATAGCTGAGAAGTGGTCTGTGGTCACCACCTGCAGAACAACCCCTTTATTGGGGGTGTCTTGCTAATTGCCTATAATTTCCACCTGTTGTCTATTCCATTTGCACAACAGCATGTGAAATTGATTGTCAATCAGTGTTGCTTCCTAAGTGGACAGTTTGATTTCACAGAAGTGTGATTGACTTGGAGTTACATTGTGTTGTTTAAGTGTTCCCTTTATTTTTTTGAACAGTGTATGTATGTATATATATATATATATATATATATATATATATGTTCATAGATGGAAAAACTTTTGCGCCTTCAGTACTTTTTACAGCTGAAAAAATACTTATATGCGTACCAGATTTCCAAGTATTAGTTGCCTGTAGTGAGGTCTTTCTTGGATAATCTTCCTCTTTCCCTTGTGGCAGTGTAGATGTACTCATCAGATGCAGTATAATGCACAGAGGAATCAGTGCTAAGTGCTATCATATTCGTTAAAGTGACTTTGTGCAATCACAAAAAAGTGCCCAGTGCAAAGTGCAGCCTTATTCCAAATGGCAAGGCAAAACGTGCTTATGGTATACAATTGTCCCAGTGAGTTTTTTTTATGGTATGAAAAGGGTAAAAATATATAAGCGACTCACTTTTTTTCTTTACAATGATGAGAGAGGGTTTTTTTGGCCCAAGTATCCACCTTGAGTTCCACAGCCACACGCTGTACCTTAAAACCAAATATGCCCCATAGGAAGAAAAAAAACTCTGATAGTGTAATACAATTTTTAACAGAGTTTTAATATCTTTTACACACAAAACAGAAAAAATGGACCCATATATATATATATGTATATTAGAGATGAGCGCCTGAAATTTTTCGGGTTTTGTGTTTTGGTTTTGGGTTCAGTTCCGCGGCCGTGTTTTGGGTTCGACCGCGTTTTGGCAAAACCTCACCGAATTTTTTTTGTCGGATTCGGGTGTGTTTTGGATTCGGGTGTTTTTTTCAAAAAACCCTAAAAAACAGCTTAAATCATAGAATTTGGGGGTCATTTTGATCCCATATTATTATTAACCTCAAAAACCATAATTTCCACTCATTTTCAGTCTATTCTGAATACCTCACACCTCACAATATTATTTTTAGTCCTAAAATTTGCACCGAGGTCGCTGGATGACTAAGCTAAGCGACCCTAGTGGCCGACACAAACACCTGGCCCATCTAGGAGTGGCACTGCAGTGTCACGCAGGATGGCCCTTCCAAAAAACACTCCCCAAACAGCACATGACGCAAAGAAAAAAAGAGGTGCAATGAGGTAGCTGTGTGACTAAGCTCAGCGACCCAAGTGCCCGACACAAACACCTGGCCCATCTAGGAGTGGCACTGCAGTGTCACGCAGGATGTCCCTTCCAAAAAACCCTCCCCAAACAGCACATGACGCAAAGAAAAAAAGAGGCGCAATGAGGTAGCTGTGTGAGTAAGATTAGCGACCCTAGTGGCCGACACAAACACCGGGCCCATCTAGGAGTGGCACTGCAGTGTCACGCAGGATGTCCCTTCCAAAAAACCCTCCCCAAACAGCACATGACGCAAAGAAAAATAAAAGAAAAAAGAGGTGCAAGATGGAATTGTCCTTGGGCCCTCCCACCCACCCTTATGTTGTATAAACAGGACATGCACACTTTAACCAACCCATCATTTCAGTGACAGGGTCTGCCACACGACTGTGACTGATATGACGGGTTGGTTTGGACCCCCACCAAAAAAGAAGCAATTAATCTCTCCTTGCACAAACTGGCTCTACAGAGGCAAGATGTCCACCTCATCATCATCCTCCGATATATCACCGTGTACATCCCCCTCCTCACAGATTATCAATTCGTCCCCACTGGAATCCACCATCTCAGCTCCCTGTGTACTTTGTGGAGGCAATTGCTGCTGGTCAATGTCTCCGCGGAGGAATTGATTATAATTCATTTTAATGAACATCATCTTCTCCACATTTTCTGGATGTAACCTCGTACGCCGATTGCTGACAAGGTGAGCGGCGGCACTAAACACTCTTTCGGAGTACACACTTGTGGGAGGGCAACTTAGGTAGAATAAAGCCAGTTTGTGCAAGGGCCTCCAAATTGCCTCTTTTTCCTGCCAGTATAAGTACGGACTGTGTGACGTGCCTACTTGGATGCGGTCACTCATATAATCCTCCACCATTCTTTCAATGTTGAGAGAATCATATGCAGTGACAGTAGACGACATGTCCGTAATCGTTGTCAGGTCCTTCAGTCCGGACCAGATGTCAGCATCAGCAGTCGCTCCAGACTGCCCTGCATCACCGCCAGCGGGTGGGCTCGGAATTCTGAGCCTTTTCCTCGCACCCCCAGTTGCGGGAGAATGTGAAGGAGGAGATGTTGACAGGTCGCGTTCCGCTTGACTTGACAATTTTGTCACCAGCAGGTCTTTGCACCCCAGCAGACTTGTGTCTGCCGGAAAGAGAGATCCAAGGTAGGTTTTAAATCTAGGATCGAGCACGGTGGCCAAAATGTAGTGCTCTGATTTCAACAGATTGACCACCCGTGAATCCTTGTTAAGCGAATTAAGGGCTGCATCCACAAGTCCCACATGCCTAGCGGAATCGCTCCCTTTTAGCTCCTTCTTCAATGCCTCCAGCTTCTTCTGCAAAAGCCTGATGAGGGGAATGACCTGACTCAGGCTGGCAGTGTCTGAACTGACTTCACGTGTGGCAAGTTCAAAGGGCATCAGAACCTTGCACAACGTTGAAATCATTCTCCACTGCACTTGAGACAGGTGCATTCCACCTCCTATATCGTGCTCAATTGTATAGGCTTGAATGGCCTTTTGCTGCTCCTCCAACCTCTGAAGCATATAGAGGGTTGAATTCCACCTCGTTACCACTTCTTGCTTCAGATGATGGCAGGGCAGGTTCAGTAGTTTTTGGTGGTGCTCCAGTCTTCTGTACGTGGTGCCTGTACGCCGAAAGTGTCCCGCAATTCTTCTGGCCACCGACAGCATCTCTTGCACGCCCCTGTCGTTTTTTAAAAAATTCTGCACCACCAAATTCAAGGTATGTGCAAAACATGGGACGTGCTGGAATTTGCCCATATTTAATGCACACACAATATTGCTGGCGTTGTCCGATGCCACAAATCCACAGGAGAGTCCAATTGGGGTAAGCCATTCTGCGATGATCTTCCTCAGTTGCCGTAAGAGGTTTTCAGCTGTGTGCGTATTCTGGAAAGCGGTGATACAAAGCGTAGCCTGCCTAGGAAAGAGTTGGCGTTTGCGAGATGCTGCTACTGGTGCCGCCGCTGCTGTTCTTGCGGCGGGAGTCCATACATCTACCCAGTAGGCTGTCACAGTCATATAGTCCTGACCCTGCCCTGCTCCACTTGTCCACATGTCCGTGGTTAAGTGGACATTGGGTACAACTGCATTTTTTAGGACACTGGTGAGTCTTTTTCTGACGTCCGTGTACATTCTCGGTATCGCCTGCCTACAGAAGTGGAACCTAGATGGTATTTGGTAACGGGGGCACACTGCCTCAATAAATTGTCTAGTTCCCTGTGAACTAACGGCGGATACCGGACGCACGTCTAACACCAACATAGTTGTCAAGGACTCAGTTATCCGCTTTGCAACAGGATGACTGCTGTGATATTTCATCTTCCTCGCAAAGGACTGTTGGACAGTCAATTGCTTACTGGAAGTAGTACAAGTGGGCTTACGACTTCCCCTCTGGGATGACCATCGACTCCCAGCAGCAACAACAGCAGCGCCAGCAGCAGTAGGCGTTACACGCAAGGATGCATCGGAGGAATCCCAGGCAGGAGAGGACTCGTCAGAATTGCCAGTGACATGGCCTGCAGGACTATTGGCATTCCTGGGGAAGGAGGAAATTGACACTGAGGGAGTTGGTGGGGTGGTTTGCGTGAGCTTGGTTACAAGAGGAAGGGATTTACTGGTCAGTGGACTGCTTCCGCTGTCGGCCCAAGTTTTTGAACTTGTCACTGACTTATTATGAATGCGCTGCAGGTGACGTATAAGGGAGGATGTTCCGAGGTGGTTAACGTCCTTACCCCTACTTATTACAGCTTGACAAAGGGAACACACGGCTTGACACCTGTTGTCCGCATTTCTGGTGAAATACTTCCACACCGAAGAGCTGATTTTTTTGGTATTTTCACCAGGCATGTCAACGGCCATATTCCTCCCACGGACAACAGGTGTCTCCCCGGGTGCCTGACTTAAACAAACCACCTCACCATCAGAATCCTCCTGGTCAATTTCCTCCCCAGCGCCAGCAACACCCATATCCTCCTCATCCTGGTGTACTTCAACACTGACATCTTCAATCTGACTATCAGGAACTGGACTGCGGGTGCTCCTTCCAGCACTTGCAGGGGGCGTGCAAATGGTGGAAGGCGCATGCTCTTCACGTCCAGTGTTGGGAAGGTCAGGCATCGCAACCGACACAATTGGACTCTCCTTGTGGATTTGGGATTTCGAAGAACGCACAGTTCTTTGCGGTGCTACTGCTTTTGCCAGCTTGAGTCTTTTCATTTTTCTAGCGAGAGGCTGAGTGCCTCCATCCTCATGTGAAGCTGAACCACTAGCCATGAACATAGGCCAGGGCCTCAGCCGTTCCTTGCCACTCCGTGTGGTAAATGGCATATTGGCAAGTTTACGCTTCTCCTCCGACAATTTTATTTTAGGTTTTGGAGTCCTTTTTTTACTGATATTTGGTGTTTTGGATTTGACATGCTCTGTACTATGACATTGGGCATCGGCCTTGGCAGACGACGTTGCTGGCATTTCATCGTCTCGGCCATGACTAGTGGCAGCAGCTTCAGCACGAGGTGGAAGTGGATCTTGATCTTTCCCTAATTTTGGAACCTCAACATTTTTGTTCTCCATATTTTAATAGGCACAACTAAAAGGCACCTCAGGTAAACAATGGAGATGGATGGATACTAGTATACAATTATGGATGGACTGCCGAGTGCCGACACAGAGGTAGCTACAGCCGTGGACTACCGTACTGTACTGTGTCTGCTGCTAATATAGACTGGTTGATAAAGAGATGTAGTAGTAGTATGTATGTATAAAGAAGAAAGAAAAAAAAACCACGGGTAGGTGGTATACAATTATGGACGGACTGCCGAGTGCCGACACAGAGGTAGCTACAGCCATGGACTACCGTACTGTACTGTGTCTGCTGCTAATATAGACTGGTTGATAAAGAGATGTAGTAGTAGTAGTATGTATGTATAAAGAAGAAAGAAAAAAAAACCACGGGTAGGTGGTATACAATTATGGACGGACTGCCCAGTGCCGACACAGAGGTAGCTACAGCCGTGGACTACCGTACTGTACTGTGTCTGCTGCTAATATAGACTGGTTGATAAAGAGATGTAGTAGTAGTATGTATGTATAAAGAAGAAAGAAAAAAAAACCACGGGTAGGTGGTATACAATTATGGACGGACTGCCCAGTGCCGACACAGAGGTAGCTACAGCCGTGGACTACCGTATTGTACTGTGTCTGCTGCTAATATAGACTGGTTGATAAAGAGATGTAGTAGTAGTAGTATGTATGTATAAAGAAGAAAGAAAAAAAAACCACGGGTAGGTGGTATACAATTATGGACGGACTGCCCAGTGCCGACACAGAGGTAGCTACAGCCGTGGACTACCATACTGTACTGTGTCTGCTGCTAATATAGACTGGTTGATAAAGAGATGTAGTAGTAGTAGTATGTATGTATAAAGAAGAAAGAAAAAAAAACCACGGGTAGGTGGTATACAATTATGGACGGACTGCCCAGTGCCGACACAGAGGTAGCTACAGCCGTGGACTACCGTACTGTACTGTGTCTGCTGCTAATATAGACTGGTTGATAAAGAGATGTAGTAGTAGTAGTATGTATGTATAAAGAAGAAAGAAAAAAAAACCACGGGTAGGTGGTATACAATTATGGACGGACTGCCGAGTGCCGACACAGAGGTAGCTACAGCCGTGGACTACCGTACTGTACTGTGTCTGCTGCTAATATAGACTGGTTGATAAAGAGATGTAGTAGTAGTATGTATGTATAAAGAAGAAAGAAAAAAAAAACACGGGTAGGTGGTATACAATTATGGACGGACTGCCCAGTGCCGACACAGAGGTAGCTACAGCCGTGAACTACCGTACTGTGTCTGCTGCGACTGGATGATAAATAATGATATAAAAAATATATATATATCACTACTGCAGCCGGACAGGTATATATTATATAATGACGGACCTGCTGGACACTGTCTGTCAGCAGAATGAGTTTTTTATAGAATAAAAAAAAAAACACCACACAAGTGAAGTCACACGACGAGTGTTTAACTTTTTCAGGCAATCACAATATAGTATACTATACTACTAACTATACTGGTGGTCAGTGTGGTCAGGTGGTCACTGGTCAGTCACACTGGCAGTGGCACTCCTGCAGCAAAAGTGTGCACTGTTTAATTTTAATAATAATATGTACTCCTGGCTCCTGCTATAACCTATAACTGGCACTGCAGTGCTCCCCAGTCTCCCCCACAATTATAAGATGTGTGAGCTGAGCACAGTCAGATACGAGTGTTTAACTTTTTCAGGCAATCACAATATAGTATACTATACTACTAACTATACTGGTGGTCAGTGTGGTCAGGTCACTGGTCAGTCACACTGGCAGTGGCACTCCTGCAGCAAAAGTGTGCACTGTTTAATTTTAATAATAATATGTACTCCTGGCTCCTGCTATAACCTATAACTGGCACTGCAGTGCTCCCCAGTCTCCCCCACAATTATAAGATGTGTGAGCTGAGCACAGTCAGATATATACATAGATGATGCAGCACACTGGGCTGAGCAGTGCACACAGATATGGTATGTGACTGAGTCACTGTGTATCGTTTTTTTCAGGCAGAGAACGGATATATTAAATAAAACTGCACTGTCTGGTGGTCACTGTGGTCAGTCACTAGTAAACTCTGCACTCTCTACAGTTCTACAGTACTCCTAAGCTCCAGTAAATCAGGTCAATCTCTCTCTCTCTCTCTTCTAATCTAAATGGAGAGGACGCCAGCCACGTCCTCTCCCTATCAATCTCAATGCACGTGTGAAAATGGCGGCGACGCGCGGCTCCTTATATAGAATCCGAGTCTCGCGAGAATCCGACAGCGTCATGATGACGTTCGGGCGCGCTCGCGTTAACCGAGCAAGGCGGGAAGATCCGAGTCGCTCGGACCCGTGAAAAAAAACATGAAGTTCGTGCGGGTTCGGATTCAGAGAAACCGAACCCGCTCATCTCTAATATATATATATATATATATATATATACACACACACACACACAAATTATATCTCTGTGGAGCGCACTTCTTTAACGTATTAGGGAATTAAGGCAATTATTTTTCTAATGATAAAACTTTTTCTGTGTATATATATATATATATATATATATATATATAAAGAGAGGATGACTTTGCACATTTAGACACCCATATTTAAAAAAACACATATGTTTTTATTGTTAAGACAAAGTTGTCATATATGTTTTTATTGTTAAGACAATGTAGTTCAAAATCACATTAGCAATAAAAATGATAATTGTTTCCTTACAAAGTAATATTGATCATTAGGAATACAATTGTTTGTTCAGTTTATACATTTAAAATGAATAATAAAAATGCTTTCTTATAGCGACTTCTTCAGGGGTGTTTTCTAAACAACATTTTTTTTCTCTTATTGAAAATGCTCTCAAAGTTTGCGTAGATGTTTCCTTCTTAAGAGGTTATAGAAAGTGATCTTTTGATCAAACCAGTTATTATCTCCTATGTATTAGCCCAGATCTGTGACTTTGTGCCTCATTTGCTAACGCTGGGCGGAGTCACATAGCTGGGAGGAGTCAAGCCATAGAGATCTGGGCTAATATATAGGAGATAGCCATAGGAGATCTGCCCTAATATATGTGAGCAGGATACATAACTGACCGCAGGTTATATCAGCGTGGCCGCGATTGTGCAGAGACCGCAGCACCAGGCCACCAGCTTAAGCCTCCGTCGCCGCTCCGCCCCCCCCCTTCCTCCCAGAGACAGCAGCACCAGCTTAAGCCTCCTGTGCGGCTCAGCCCCCCCCCCCCTCCCCCAGAGACAGCAGCACCAGCTTAAGGCTCCGCCGCGGCTCCAACTCCTCCCTCGCCAGCCATTGGTCCCGACTCCGATGCGCCCCCCCCCCTCCCCCCTCAGCAAGCCATTGGTTGAGTCTCCCATTGGTTAAGACTCCGATGTGCCCCCCCCCCTCCCTCTAGCCATTGGTTGAGTCTCCGTCGAGCCCCCCGGCACACTCCGCCCGCCATTGGCCAGACGTCGCCAGGACGCGCTGTAATTGGCAGCCAGTGCAGCTGCCACTGGAATGCCTGCCTCCTGCTGGCCCAGCACTCACACAGGGAGACGCTGCCGCCAACGGGACAGCGAAAGAACACGAGGGACAGCCCGTATGCTCCGTCCCCTGCCGCTGAGCCACACCAGGTAACCAGCCTCATCGCATCGCGCCCCCTGTACCAGTGACGCACACGTAACGCCCCCTGTACCAGTGACACTTACACATGTAACGCCCCACGTAACGCCCCCTGTACCAGTGCTGCTTACACACATAACGCCCCCTCTACCAGTGACACTTACACACGTAACGCCTCCTCTACCAGTGACACTTACACACGTAACGCCTCCTGTACCAGTGACACTTACACACGTAACGCCCCACGTTACACCCCCTGTACCAGTGACACTTACACATGTAACGCCCCACGTAACGCCCCCTGTACCAGTGCCGCTTACACACATAGCGCCCCTTCTACCAGTGACACTTACACACGTAACGCCTCCTCTACCAGTGACACTTACACACGTAACACCTCCTGTACCAGTGACACTTACACACGTAACGCCCCACGTTACGCCCCCTGTACCAGTGACACACACGTAACGCCCCCTGTACCAGTGCCGCTTACACGCGTAACGCCCCCTGTACCAGTGCCACTTACACGCGTAATGCCCCCTGTGCCAGTGCCGCTTACACGCATAACGCCCCCCTGTACCAGTCCCGCTTACATACGTAACGCCCCCCTGTACCAGTGCCGCTTACACGCGTAACGCCCCCCTGTACCAGTGCCGCTTACACGCGTAACGCCCCCCTGTACCGGTGCCGCTTACACGCGTAACGCCCCCCTGTACCGGTGCTGCTTACACGCGTAACGCCCCCCTGTACCAGTGCCGCTTACATGCGTAACACCCCCTGTACCAGTGCCGCTTGCATGCGTAACACCCCCTGTACCAGTGCCGCTTACACGCGTAACGCCCCCCTGTACCGGTGCCGCTTACACGCGTAACGCCCCCCTGTACCGGTGCCGCTTACACGCGTAACGCCCCCCCCCCTGTACCGGTGCCGCTTACACTCGTAACGCCCCCTGTACCGGTGCCACTTAAACGCGTAAGACCCCCTGTAACAGTTCCGCTTGCACGCGTAACGCCCCCTGTACCAGTGCCGCTTACACGCGTAACGCCCCCCTGTACCAGTGCCGCTTACACGCGTAACGCCCCCCCCCCCCCACCTGTACCAGTGCCGCTTACACGCGTAACACCCACCCTGTACCAGCGCCGCTTACACGGGTAACGCCCCCCCCTGTACCAGTGCCGCTTACACGCGTAACGCCCCCTGTACCAGTGCCGCTTACACGCGTAACGCCCCCCCTTGTACCAGTGCCGCTTACACGCGTAACGCCCCCTGTACCAGTGCTGTTTACACGCGTAACGCCCCCCTGTACCAGTGAGAGACCTGACTGAACATCCATCCTACCTACCTGTTTCACTAAGCTAAGCTTTTTACGTTTTATTTCTATGTATTAAAAATGTATTTTTATATTTTAATGCAAGGGAGTCTTCCATTGTTTTATACGGACCAGTGTGGGTCGATTGGATAAAGGTTTATCTGACACGTGCTGTTAAAGATTTGATTTGGTATGCGTGATTTATAGGGGTGGGACCCCCAGTTGATACATTAAGATACTACACTATATGGCGATGTTCTATGTCTCCTGATATATAGGTGGAGAACAGCCACTGGATAAGGAATTGATAGGCCTTGACACAAGTTGCTATCTGGTACGGATCTCTCCATTATTTGTGTTTGCAAATACACTATTAACGAAATTACTGCACCATAAGGCGCTTGTTCTTCTCTGCTAGTACCATTTAATTTCCATGACTGAGTATACCCGGGTCATTTACTGAGGAACTGAGCTGCCGCCAGGAAGTCTGGAGTGGGCCCATAGGATTTTGATGATCCGGCCAATTCACTGAGGACAGTGACTGTTTTTGAGACTTTATAAACTGCTAGTGACTGACCCCTAGAGGGGATTTCCGATTGCAGGATAAGCGCACTGATCGATAAAAAACTTTATATATATATATATATATATATATATATAGTAAATAAATTACAGATGAAGGATAACATGAAGTGTGCCCTCAAATTTATGTGCCCTCAAATATATGATCATGGCATCTTGGCTGATGGGTGTCAAAGTCGAAAAATATTGTAATGCATATACCCTGTACTAACCCCATGCACATGCCCGCTGTGCGTGCACTCAGTCCGCCGTGCGTGCACATATCCGCAATTTGCGTAGGATCACTCCTGCGATCATGCGCGTGGTATGGGTATTTACGGCGGAGTTTGTGAGCGCATAGAGGGTTATTAGAACATTACATATTTAACCCAAATAGTGTACATTTTAGATATAACTCCCTTGCACCACATCAGCGAGTATCAATAGTTTAAACAGTTCCAGGACTAAGGGATTCGCCTTTGCATGATAGGAAGGGTCAGATAAAGGTTAGAAGGTGATGTCTAGTATCCAGCTGTAGGGTATTTTAAGGGTAACGTTCCGGTGTTGGTTAGAGAAAGATCGCATGTTCCAGCGTATAGTTATGTGCAAAAGTAGAATATAGATATTAACTGTATTTACTGTATATTATGTATGCGGCGGGAATCCAGAGGATACCACCCACAAGAGCAGTTGGGGAAAGACATCGCCCACATTTTCAAATCAACCTATGACCTCTCCTGTAATGAAAAGACACATCTCTATGTCCAATGGACAATGAGATTACAGTGACCATTGTATTGTGTATGTAAGTTGTGTATAAAAAGACCGTTGTTGCCTGGCCGGTCAGAAGACTCTGAACGCTTTCTAGCTGACAAGCGGAGGACCGGCCGGGTTGCGCTTGCGAACATTCTCACGTATGTACATTCTCTGTAGCCATTACTCTGTTTTAGATTTAATTGTTAGCCTGTAGTGTATGATTTGTACTGTGTTACCTTTTGAAATAATCCACGGTGGCCTTAGAACCCTGTGGTTTCAACTACAAATCGGTGTTGTGTCTTCACTTTCCTGCAAGGGTTTAAAAGCATATTTTACTGTATAAGGTTTATAAGCATTGATAAGGTGTACGCACTGCGGGTACTTTATACCGTCAGCGCTACTTAAGGTTTATGATATAACATCGTTGCAGTACTTTGCTACTAAGGGTTTAAAGTGTAATCATATCATTGCATTGTATCACTAACAAGGTTTAAAGGTTATCAATTGTGTGTGCGTGCGCTGTGTGTACTCTGTACATTCAGCGCGGCGTGTGTACGCCAAGTACGTACCACGTACGGGACTCTGTACGCAAATAGCGTACAAAGTGCGTAGCACGTGTATTCAGTCTAGCGGCCATAGCGGCTCCACGGTAAAAGTGTATCTAGAGGTATAGCTTTACGGTCTAAGATAATACAGACATTATCAATTGGGAGCTCGTCCGGTTCTTCCTCATACCCGCAGCCTAGCAGGTTTACGCAGACTTTATCTATCAGCAAAGGGCGGAAAGGTATCCCCTGTAAGCCTTCTCTTGGTTGGTGGATACACTAGTGCTGATTAGATAAGCGTCTGCCCTGCATGGTTTGTAGGGATGCTGGAGGGATCCGTAAGGTAAGAACGCAAAAGCTATTTTTAAAATCTGTGAAATTTCTGTTTGGCGCCAAATGCGCACACATAACACGCATACATCCGTATTTTGTACTTTGCATATCTGCTCGCATTATTGCCATAAGTATTGATTACTAGATTCATTTCGACCTGTACTGAGAAAATTTGTTGCTATTTAGTTAAAATATAGAGTTAATATTTAAGGAAGTAAGTGTAAGACGCACACGCAGCCTGGCCTAGTTGTAAAGGTTTATACAGAAGAAACTGTGTGTTGTGTTAAGTGAGCGATTATAGTTAAATATCGCTTACATTTATAGAAGTGTGGGATTTGTAGTACTGCGGACGTACGGCCTTTGGCCCTCATTCCGAGTTGTTCGCTCGGTAATTTTCTTCGCATCGCAGCGATTTTCCGCTAATTGCGCATGCGCAATGTTCGCACTGCGACTGCGCCAAGTAAATTTGCTAAGAAGTTTGGTATTTTACTCACGGCATTACGAGGTTTTTTCTTCGTTCTGGTGATCGTAATATGATTGACAGGAAGTGGGTGTTTCTGGGCGGAAACTGGACGTTTTATGGGAGTGTGTGAAAAAACGCTGCCGTTTCTGGGAAAAACGCGGGAGTGGCTGGAGAAACGGGGGAGTGTCTGGGTGAACGCTGGGTGTGTTTGTGACGTCAAACCAGGAACGAAACTGACTGAACTGATCGCAGTGGCAGAGTAAGTGTCAAGCTACTCGGAAACTGCTTAGAAATTTCTATTCGCAATTTTGAGAATCTTTCGTTCGCAATTTTGCTAAGCTAAGATTCACTCCCAGTAGGCGGCGGCTTAGCGTGTGCAATGCTGCTAAAAGCAGCTTGCGAGCGAACAACTCGGAATGAGGGCCCTTGTACACGTGTCTCGGACAAGAGTACAGGACTGTGTACGCAACGTAAAGGTATACACATGTGGCGTGTTTACGCAACGTGCGTAAAAGTACGACCGCCAAGTACAAATCACACAATAGCATTGTTTTAGTTTAGGCGCGAGACGGTAGCCACGCGATAATAGCACAAATTGATCAGTTTCCAATATTTTAGTTTAAAAACCTTTTTTTACTGTATTACCTCTGGAACTAAGGCTGTTTTATCTGAATGAAAGTTAATTTTCTGTACAGAAAAAAACCAAAGTGTATATGAGTGAACGAGCATGAGTGTGCAAACAATAAAGGTTTTGTGGACCCAGGGAATTCGGGATCCCGTAGGAGACCACACCAGGTGAGTGGACACTTGGTGGCGTGAGAGTGGCTTGCTCACGTTAACATTGATTAAGGTACAAAGGAGCAAAGTAGTAGATATCGCAGACCAAAGGTCAGCGAAGGTATAGAGTACCGCAGACCAAAGGTCAGCGAGGTTTTTGTGTAGAGAGCGCAGCCCAGGTGGTTGGCATAGAACCCATATAGGCCCGTTCAGATACGCTCCGGCTGAGGTTTCGCAGCCTGAAAAACGATTTCATTGGTCGCACGGCGGATAAGTAACAGTTACCTATACGCTGGGCGATTGGACCGCGCGTTCGTGGGTGCAATACTTAGCTCAACGTGATACCCTTTTACGACCTTTGCGTAAAATCGCGGGATCATTAGCGCTGGGTGTAGCATACGCAAGCGTGATTTGTGTAAAAAGTTTTTTTTGTTTTAAGGGAGTTTCGCTGGTCACTCAGGAAATCTCCAACAACCAATATTTACTGGGAAGGGTAAGTCACTCCCATATACTTTCAGTAAATAGAGGTTACACAGGGGCCCTAGGTTAGGTACGTACCGGCGCTGACGACAGTGTTTAGGTGTATTGGCCAACGTGGGCGTGAGTGGGTGAGAGCACTCGGAGGACTTTCACCGTTGCCTTATTATTGAGTATTTTGGTTTTTTGTAGGAATTAGCTGAGAAGGCAATACCTGCAATAGATGGGGGCCAGTTGCTCAAGTAAGGGACGATCAACCAGGGTTCAGGTTTATATTCCGCGGCCCAAGGGGTCGGCGAGGTACATAATATGTGAGAAATATGGATCACACGCAGAGGTTTTATGCAGTGAATGGGAACGTATGACTGCGGAAGATAGGGAACCATTCCCTAGGGTAGGCAGTTTTAGTCCAGAGGTGTTGCAGAATTTAAGGATTAGGATATGTCTGTTAAAATCCCGAAGACAAAGGGTCAGACACGCAAACTGTTTACATTTATGGCAACAAGAGAGTGATATGCAGAGGGAACTAGCTCACGCAGCTGGTTCCAACCCTAGCAGGAAACTGATAGCAACTGCACCACCACCACCGTATATTACAGGGAAGAAAGTGGCTACAGACAATGGCATACTAACATATGATAAGAGTGAACTTGATAAATGTATTAATGCTAACCCGTGCAAGTTGTATCCCATCTTAAACTTCCCTCAGGACTGCGACCAAGAAGATGAGCCCAGCACGATATCGGCACTCTCTAGCAGCCACCATACAAGACACACAAGTGGGCACGGCCCAACCATTAAGAACAGTAGCAAAGGCCCCTAGCGGAGGGACAGGTGAGGTCGTGTCCACAGGTAAGTACGGTACAGTACATTATGCCGAGACAATTGCACCTCACATTGTAGAAGCAACTCAGAATGATGTAATTGAACTAAATCCTGTCAGGGTGATCGCAGTCCCCAATGGGAAGACTGATGCACAGGGAATCACTCCCGTCAGGAACATTGCAATGCATTGTCCTTGGTCCCAGACAGAATTGAGGACAATTATGTCTGAATTTCCCGATCCCAGAAAGGATGTAGCCGCATGTCAGAGGTTTATTAGAGAATTAGGCAACGCCACCGAACCCACAAACAAAGATTGGCGGACAGTGCTACGGGCATGTTTGCCCTCCAATATTGACCCTGTGAAATTCATTGCTGATTGTAAATTAGACGCAGAAGTACCTCTCACTGATGAGTACACTCAGGAGAATGTACGACAGATCAATCTGCAGTTAGGAGTATATTTCCCTACTGTTGTCAAGTGGAATACAATCTTTTCCATAAGACAAAAAGAAGGTGAAACTGCTTCTGAATATTTCCATCAAGCACTGCAGGAAATGGCTAGATACACTGGGGTCGAGGACATTAAGGAAAATGTACATCATAGAGAGGTAGCTGTGTCCGTATTAATGGACGGTTTAAAAGAAACGTTGAGAACAAGGGTACAAACCACTCAACCTAACTGGAGAGGTATTTCGGTGGCTGCATTAAGAGAGTCCGCTATCGAGCACGATCGGAACATCATTAAGCACAGGGAGTCACAGGGGGATAAGCTGATGACCGTAAGTATCAAAGCCCTGACAACGAAGCCACATCAGCCAAAACCCCAGACCTCTGATGGTAAGTCGTATGTAGTAAAATGTTATAATTGCCAGAGGGAAGGACATTACGCACGGAACTGTAATTATAAAAGCAACGTATATCGACCCCCTAGACCAGAACATGACTCACAGCATAACACACGTAATTGGGATCAAGGATCGCATAGGAGGCATTATGAGCAACACGCAGGGGAAACAAGGAGGTACCCACCTAGGAGGGACTGGCAGACCTCTGGAAATTCTCAGTTACCCCCCTCACATATTGTAGCTGCCAGCGCGCTGCGAGAGGGTCACAACATACAATAGGGGTTAGGCCACACCTGTAGTCTGCAGCCAGTAAAGTTGATTGCTAGCCTTGGAAGTGAACCCGAGGTCACAGTTGATGTAGCTGGTAGATCACTACCTTTCCTTGTAGATACAGGGGCGGCCAGGTCAGTGTTAAATTCAACGGTAGGTATGAAAACCACGGGTAAAACAATTTCAGCAATGGGGGTAACAGGAGTAGTGCAACACTACCCTTTAAGTAGACCAGCGGAGATTACGATAGGGCCTTTGCAGACCAAGCACTCCTTTTTGCTAGCTGCATCGGCTCCGACTAGTCTACTTGGGAGAGATTTATTGTGTAAGATGAGGTGTGTCATATATTGTACTCCTGAGGGTGTCTTCTTGGATATACCTGAGAATCACGTTCAGGAAGTGCAGGATATGTTAGACACCCCACAAAGGTTGATGTCACACTCTGCTGTTATAGACAGGTGTCCATCCAAGGTAGAGGAAATGATCTCCCAGATACCGGAATCCCTCTGGACCAAAGATGGACAAGACACTGGATTGATGGCAAATGTAGCTCCTGTAGTAGTGCAAGTAAAAGATGGTAGAATAGCTCCAAAAATCCCACAATATCCTCTGAAGCCAGAGGTGGAATTAGGAGTGTACCCAGTCATAGAGCGTTGCTACAACAGGGCATCCTAGTTAGGACGTCCAGCACTGCCAATAGTCCCATCTTCCCTGTGAAAAAGAGTGGGAGGAGGGGTTACAGGCTAGTGCAGGATCTAAGGGGGATAAACAAGATAGTTGAGAGCCAATTCCCCGTAGTGCCAAATCCAGCTGTCATCCTCATGCAAATTCCCCCTACTGCGAAATTTTTCACTGTCATTGACCTCTGGTCTGCTTTCTTTTCGGTCCCTCTGCACCCTGACAGCCAATACTTGTTTGCATTTACATACAGGGGTGTACAGTACACCTGGACTCGCCTACCCCAAGGTTTCATCGACAGCCCAAGTATTTTCTCCCAGGCTTTGCATGACTGTTTACAATCCTTTCAACCTGAGAGCGGATCAGTATTAATACAGTATGTAGATGACTTACTGCTGTGTTCAGATTCACTCGAGTCGTTCTTGAAAGACACGAAACAGCTTCTGTTTCACCTTTCTAATACGGGACACAATGTTTCAAAGGATAAGTTACAGTTGTGCCAGACCAAGGTAAAATATTTGGGACATTGCTTGACACAAGGACTTAGACATCTCACCGCTGATAGAATACAGGCGATTTGCAACATGACTCTGCCACAAACCCAGCAGCAGATCCGCACTTTCCTTGGAATGTGTGGGTACTGCCGAAACTGGATCCCAGGGTTCTCCATACTGACTTTACCTTTGCAGGAAATGGTCTCCTCGAACAAACCAGATGAGTCCGAACTGGCATTTGAGAGACTTAAACAATGCCTATCACAGGCACCTGCATTAGGCATGCCAGATTATGGGAAACCCTTTGAGTTGTACGGTACGGAAAGTGCTGGGTGTGCGGCAGGTGTCCTAACCCAGAGACATGGTGATGCCAGCAGGCCGGTAGCTTACTACAGTGCACAATTGGACACCGTAGCACGGTCTCTCCCCACATGCTTGCGAAGTGTTGAAGCGATAGCTTTGCTAGTGAGTAAAAGCGAAGACGTAGTGTTGGGACACAACCTGACCATTCATACACCTCATGCAGTTTCAGCCTTACTGAACTCTGTCCAAACCAGACATGTCTCATCAGCACGGTTTACAAGGTGGGAATTAGCACTAATGTCCTTGTAAACATCACCATAAAGAGATGCAGCGCACTAAATCCTGCAACTTATCTCACAGGTGTGCCTGGACAGGCACAAAGGGTGGAGGATGAGAATGACGGTGAAGGAGGATTTAGTATAGACACTGACACACATGACTGTATGGAATATCTGAACCAAACTGTCACTGCAAGACCCGACATTAGTGACAACCCACTGGAAGGCGTAGATTTTACTTTTTACACTGACGGTAGTTGCCACAGACAGACGGACTCGGGAGACTTGTGTACGGGATACGCAGTCGTAGATGACAGAGGTATCATAGAAGCTGAGCCCCTGAGCTCACCGCACTCAGCACAAGTTGCTGAGCTGGTCGCCCTAACCAGAGCGTGTGAATTGGCTAAGGGTAAGTCAGCCAATATATATATACAGATTCTAGGTATGCCTTTGGAGTAGTGCATGATTTCGGGGCCCTATGGCGCCTCAGAAATTTCATGACGGCAGCTGGCACACCTGTAGCGCATGCATCCCATATAAAAAGCCTTCTAACAGCGATACAGGAACCTGACAGAGTGGCTGTTATCAAGTGCAAAGCCCACACTTACAGTCAAGACCCAGTGTCACTTGGTAACAGCCGGGCAGATGAAGCTGCTAAATCAGCAGCTAGCACCCCCATACAGACAGATATCACACAACTGATGGTATTCAATACCGTCAACACACAAAAATTAAGTGAAATGCAAAATTTGTGTTCTCCACAGGAAAAGGCAGTCTGGAGGTCAAAAGGATATGGCCAAGAGTCCTCAGGACTCTGGACAGATGGACAAGGTAAGCCAGTAGCCCCCAGAGCATATCTTCCAAGCTTAGCTGAGGCGGCACACGGTCTGACTCATCTGGGCAAAGAGGGTATGTGTAAGCTGGTGAGAGCCTACTGGTGTGCGCCAGGATTCTCTTCTCATGCGGGTAAGAGAGCAATGACATGTCTTATCTGCTTGAGGAAGAATATTGGAAAGTCAATACCAACAGAACCATCCCATATCCCGCCAACAGACGGCCCTTTTCAGGTAATACAAATTGATTTCATACAGTTACCACCCTGCAGAAATTTAAAGTATGTGTTAGTTTGTATTGATGTGTTTTCAAATTGGGTAGAAGCGTTCCCCGCTGCCACAAATACTGCTACGTTTACTGCAAAGAAAATTGTGCAGGAATTTGTGTGGAGATATGGTATCCCTAGAATAATTGAAAGCGATAGGGGTACCCATTTTACAGGTGAAGTCTTTCAGGTAATGTGCAAACTAATGGGAATTAATAGTAAGCTGCATACTCCGTACCGCCCACAGGCGAGTGCGAAAGTGGAAAGAGTAAACAGCACTATTAAGAACAAGCTGAGCAAAGTGATGGCTGAAACTGGATTGTTGTGGCCAGAAGCTTTGCCACTTGTATTGTACAGCATCAGAACCACTCCCAGGTCCCCCCTTAACCTATCACCCTTTGAGATTCTTTTTGGTCGACAACCCCATGTAATGATTGACCCCCAAGATGATTTGAAATGCAATAATGAGGTGACTGTAAAATATATGGTTAAGATGAGCCAGCAGTTGAGGAATCAAAACAGAAATCTAAAGCTGGTGATTCCTGACCTACCAAACAGTAATTGTCATGACATTGAACCTGGGGATTATGTAATGATTCAAAATTTTCTACGCTCAGGTTGCCTCATTGACAGGTGGGAAGGACCGTACCAAGTCTTACTAACCAGCACGACAGCATTAAAGGTTGCTGAAAGAGAGACTTGGGTCCACTCGTCCCACTGTAAGAAGGTCGCTAACCCAGAGAGAACCCGTGACAAAGAGCAGAGTGTAGAGGAAATCGTATCACTGGAGTGCCTGTTCCGGGAAGGTTGAGAGGCAGGACTGTTGTCACGGCACCTGAGCATGGAGAACTACAAGACCAGAGGCGGTTGTCGCACCAAATTTCTTTTTCCTTTTTATTATTTTCTCCATCTCCCATTACCCTCCTTCCCCCCCCCCCTTCTTGCTCCCTTTTCTCTCCCCTTAACAAGATGGACTTACCCCAAGAGACTGCATTCCGGGTTTTCCTGTTGACCCTGTTGTTGACCAGAGCAGTCTATTTCGGTGAGAGTACCAGAGAGGTCGAGAAAGGGTCTGGAATGGGTTCTGATGGCAAGGACGGATTTGTAGAATTCCAAGAGCAACACATCCACCGAGCAAAGGCGAGTATCAGAAAACGATCTGGTAGTCAAGAAACTAGGAGGCACTGTGAAGGGTTATTGGCTGAGGAAAGTTGTATTTGTAGAAACTGTGAAAACATAGTTGAGGACGGGTGCATCCAGAGATGTCAGTCCAGCCTTAATGTCAACATGGACCTTCATCCATTGAGTGATTATCACTCATTAGTGGGTAAGGTTTTAAATCAAACAGAATGCTGAGTGTGCTCACAAGTACCTCAAGGTCAGAGCCAGTCAGGACTAGTGCCGTATCCTTTAACAATAGATGAGGTACTTGAATTACGGGGTGGGAGACCGGTGGACAAGAAATTTAATATTTCTAGGCCCCCTAGTTTGAAGCTCCACCAATACCATGTGGATAGATCCTTAGTATGTTTCAACATTTCCAATTCCCGAAAGCCGGGAAATTGGGAAGTGACATGGAATAACCAAACCATGGCATTTTCGCACAGAGCTGATAGAATGCCCATAGACTCTGAACTTATACGCCAAATAGCCGACGGTGGAAGGTATTTTCGGTACAGGTATACTCTAGGAAGTAGGACCATGCGGGTTGGAGAAGTATCACCAGGGTACTGTGCGCATGTCATACAGCCTGATACGTGTACTGAACAGATGAGAGAGTTAGGAATAGGATTTTTAACTTGGAAGGTTTGCAATATGGTAATGTCATATTCTGTCCCATATGTTCTCCCCGATGATGCATATTTCATATGCGGGAGGAAGGCGTATAAGTGGCTTGCCCCAAACTCAGAGGGATTGTGTTACATTGGAAGAGTGTTGCCAGAAGTTATGACCATAACCCATAATAAGATGAAAGATGTTCACCGCAATGCTCAAGCTCCTTACACTCATACTCACTATGAACACATCGTTAAGAGACACCTTATAGATAGGACAGAGCACGCAGCCTCTGATTTGATCCACGAATCCACCGGGATTCAATTCCTTCTTGCGTTAGACATCACCCGTACCGCCAGAGGAATTATAAATTATAGGTATATCCATGCGCTAGCGAACCTAATAGATAATATCACCGAGATGTATGATGACACCTTCAGGTATACAGGGAGGGAGTTGCAAGCTTACAAAACGGAACTGATCCAGCACAGGATGGTCCTCAATTATATCACAGCGGTGACAGGCGGGTACTGTGTCACTTTGGCAACTCAGTATGGTGTGAAGTGCTGCACGTACATTACAAACAGCACTGATGACCCAACAGAGGTCATAGATCAAAAGATGGACGATATCTTGCAGTTGAAGTGGGAGTTCCGGAGGAGACACAACCTTACCCTTACTGCTGTGAGTAATGAACTGACCGGCTGGGTCTCATGGTTGAACCCACGAAATTGGTTCTCAGGTTTAGGAGAATAGGCTCAAAATGTTATCGTGAGTGTAGGAAAGTTTCTCCTTTGTATCCTGGGAGTTGTCATAATGATTGGTTTGATATTTAGGTGTGTTCGAATTTTAATGCGGTGCAAGCGCGGTACCAAAGTGATGAGTTTGAGGAGCGGGGGCATTGTTACACAAACTGATTTAATTTATGACCCATCAATAGAGACAATGTTGTGATAAAACATGATTCCACGGTCCGTTTCTTTCACCCGTTTCTCCTTTGTTTTCCCTCAGCAAAAATACACCCATCCGGAGAAGACTTCAATCAACACCCAAGAATGATTACGCGAATGTTATGTGAATGTATGTTTGATATGTGTCTTATCTTCATCTCTACAACCTTCAGGTAGTGACACACATAGTCGACAGGTGATATCCACATATTAGCATTCACATGTGTTCCCCCTCCATGTGTCATCAACTAAATGTGCACCCCATTTGTTGGAACAAGAAGCTGAAAAGAGCTCGGTAGTGTTTGTTGGCCCACTTACAGACCCTTAATACGGGATGAGAAGGATTTAATGTATACTTCGCAATACCTCGAAGCTTATCTAGAACATATACAGCACGATGATACATGCCCCTCAGACATGGATTTCATACATACATGCTTTTACTATCCCACTAGGTCATACATTTCCCGCCTACACCTCTCCTCCTACCATCCATTCATCTATGGATAATGTATTGTATATTTTTATCCAATCATCTGTAGATTTTGTATTGTATATTTTTCTGTTTTATGTTTAGATAGTGGCAGTTATTGTTGACTGCCAAAGGGTGGACTGTCAAAGTCGAAAAATATTGTAATGCATATACCCTGTACTAACCCCATGCACATGCCCGCTGCGCGTGCACTCAGTCCGCCGTGCGTGCACATATCCGCAATTTGCGTAGGATCACTCCTGCGATCATGCGCGTGGTATGGGTATTTACGGCGGAGTTTGTGAGCGCATAGAGGGTTATTAGAACATTACATATTTAACCCAAATAGTGTACATTTTAGATATAACTCCCTTGCACCACATCAGCGAGTATCAATAGTTTAAACAGTTCCAGGACTAAGGGATTCGCCTTTGCATGATAGGAAGGGTCAGATAAAGGTTAGAAGGTGATGTCTAGTATCCAGCTGTAGGGTATTTTAAGGGTAACATTCCGGTGTTGGTTAGAGAAAGATTGCATGTTCCAGCGTATAGTTATGTGCAAAAGTAGAATATAGATATTAACTTTATTTACTGTATATTATGTATGCGGCGGGAATCCAGAGGATACCATCCACAAGAGCAGTTGGGGAAAGACATCGCCCACCTTTTCAAATCAACCTATGACCTCTCCTGTAATGAAAAGACACATCTCTGTGTCCAATGGACAATGAGATTACAGTGACCATTGTATTGTGTATGTAAGTTGTGTATAAAAAGACCGTTGTTGCCTGGTCGGTCAGAAGACTCTGAATGCTTTCTAGCTGACAAGCGGAGGACCGGCCGGGTTGCGCTTGCGAACATTCTCACGTATATACATTCTCTGTAGCCATTACTCTGTTTTAGAATTACTTGTTAGCCTGTAGTGTATGATTTGTACTGTGTTACCTTTTGAAATAATCCACGGTGGCCTTAGAACCCTGTGGTTTCAACTACAAATCGGTGTTGTGTCCTCACTTTCCTGCAAGGGTTTAAAAGCATATTTTACTGTATAAGGTTTATAAGCATTGATAAGGTGTACGCACTGCGGGTACTTTATACCGTCAGCGCTACTTAAGGTTTATGATATAACATCGTTGCAGCACTTTGCTACTAAGGGTTTAAAGTGTAATCATATCATTGCATTGTATCACTAACAAGGTTTAAAGGTTATCAATTGTGTGTGCATGCGCTGTGTGTACTCTGTACATTCAGCGCGGCGTGTGTACGCCAAGTACGTACCACGTACGGGACTCTGTACGCAAATAGCGTACAAAGTGCGTAGCACGTGTATTCAGTCTAGCGGCCATAGCGGCTCCACGGTAAAAGTGTATCTAGAGGTATAGCTTTACGGTCTAAGATAATACAGACATTATCATTGGTTATTGTGAGGTATACATGAAATAAAGTTGTAAATGCTAACTTAGTGAAAAGAATTTGTAATGTTTGAGCTTTGTTCAGATTTTTTCACAAGCTGTGTGTTCAGATGTGTTTGCTTTAGTTAGAATGGACCTGTAGTGTTAAATTATCACCAACCAGCATTTTACTGTAACTTTCATCATCCAGAAGCATTCTCTAGCTGCACTGAGCATTAACCTGTAGCAGAGATTATAGCAGGTGTATCTTGTATAACCTGCTAAATTATAACATTTGTAATATACTTATATTATTTAATTAATCTCTTTAACAGCCTTTTCAAGTAATCTCTCAATTTCATAGATTGTACTAATAGAAAAGGAGGAGAAGGAGACACTAAGAGGACAATTAAAATGATTTATAGTGCCCCACCATGCATATCACGTGTCACTTTAGGATGGGCGAAATGCAAATGTTTGTTTTGGCGCCCTTTGTTTTTTCTCACTTGTCGTGGCCAAAAGTAGTGGGTTTAGTTGTGCAAAGCAGCTAAACCCATCTAAAGTATTGGGTGCGACAAGAAAATAGCTTCTCGCGCACCTTGCCTCCTCAGGAGGGAGCAAACAGAAATATTGTACACCCACAGTATGTGCACCTGATCGGAGCAACAGTTGAATTGTTCTTTCAGGTGAGGAGTGCTCAAAAAACAATTTAATTCCTCCATAAGAGAGACAAAGAAATTCCTTTTTTTAAAAGAAAACTGCATACTGCTACCATAATAGCAACCAAACTGCAAAATGGATAAGAGCGGAACTTTTATATGTCCAACAGGTCTTGGCCATATCATTGGCAATCATTAGTAGCCTAATATACACAGTTTCAAGACTAGGGGAGGCATATGTACAGTAATAGGGTCTGAGTTCACCAGAGGTGGTGGATGCCGGGTGATCTTGGACATTTTTTTAAAGCAGCAATTCTTTACAAAGCTATTACTGACATTCAGATTCCAGCTGTTACATTCAGAACCTTACTTTCCTGACCCTAATGTACGGTACCCAGCAGAGACATTGTTCACATATTTTAAATGTAGTCAAATGTCCTCTTCCTGCTATATGATTCTCTCTGTTAATCTACCCCCTGTCCCTAAATGACTGCCCCCTCTTTCCTGTTTTGGTCAATATCATACTTACTGTATGATGTACTAGTATTTTTGACCAACATACTTGGTCAAAAGTATCTCACCGGGTTGCTAGCTTGTGTGGCTGTCATATAGCCTCATCCCACCTGTGTCTCATTAGCCCCTTCCCTTAATGTTCTCTCTAGCCTCAAGACACACCCTGAGTTTCTTCAGCATCATGCCCTTGTGTCTCTCAAGCCTCATGCCCCGTGTCTCTGTTTCTCTTTGATCTGTGTCCGCCCTCTGTCTTTCTCTGTCACCTCCCCTCTATTCCTGTCAACGGCTGCCCCTCTCCCCTATTTTTCTCTTATCTATGTCTCCCCTGCCCCCTCTATGGTGATGCCAACCTCAAGTGCTGGCAGGGGTCTTCCCTCTACATTCCCTATTCTATCCCACCCCACACCTCTCTCTCCCTCCCCCCCCCCCTCTCATTGTATGTCTCTTTCATCTATGCCAGTCTCTCTCTTCTGTCTGACCCCGTTACCCTCCTTAAACTTTGTCCCCTCCCCCACATCCATCATTCTAATCTTTGTTCCCCTCCCCTATAGGGTGGGTTCATGTGTAGGCTTATCAGACCATACCTTTAAACAGCTCACAGATTATACAGGTTCAGTGGGTGATTAAAACCAGGTGAGATGCAGGCTTGAAGTCAGCCAGCTACAAAACCAGTGTGATTCATTCGTGTCCCAGTTTAAAGGGATAGTATGGTAAGCCTATTCATATGGGTCCTACAAGTTTGGTAGAGTAGACTCCAGGTGCAATCTGTGTGCTGGCTAGGACGGAAGTGAGTCTGTGGCTGTGTCTAGCAGGCAGCCAGTGAGGGAAGGAGTGGGATCTCCCTGCAGCTTTCAATTGAGTCTGCTCTAGTTGGACAATAGCAATATTATATAATAGATAAGAGGTTCTCAAACGCGGTCCTCAAGGCACCCCAACCGTCCAGGTTTTAGTTATATTTAACCATATGAGCTGAGCTATTAATATAATTGTCTGAGGTGCTAATTAAGTCTCCTGTGGCCAAGCATGGATATACTTAAAACCTGGACCATTGGGGTGCCTTGAGAACCTCTGTAATAGATACTGTTTCATTTAACAGAAAAAGGGGATGACATCTTACTGCAGAGGTTCTCAAATGCGGTCCTCAAGGCACCCCAATGGTCCTGGTTTTAAATGTATCCATGCTTGGCCACAGGTGACTTAATTAGCACCTTAGTCAATTTGATTTAACCATCTGTGCTGAGCCATGGATATACCTAAAACTTGGGGTGCCTTGAGGACCACGTTTTGGAACCTCTGCCTTAGTGTGTTTAGTATGAGTGTGGATCATTGGGTCGACCTAAAAAAAAGGTCGACATTGTCTGGGTCAATCCCACAAGGTTGACATGGGTAAAAGGTTAACATGGTGGTGTAAAGGACAGCGTGTGATTCCTGATGGGGGGGGAGGACAAACAAACACTGAACAACATCACCAAACAGGTAATTTCAACTTTAAACTTTTTTTGTACTGTCTGGACATGGCTACTAATAACAGATGCACAGACAAAATTCTTAAAGCTATGTGTGCAAATGCTAGGAGCTTAGGAGACAAAATTCCAGAGCTAATTGCGATAATGACAAGGGATAACCTGGATATTGTCGCAATTACTGAGTCATGGTGCAATGAGAATCATGACTGGGACATAGCTATACCAGGATACAATTTATTTAGGAAGGATAGAATGGGAAGAATAGGAGGAGGGGTAGCAATGTATGTGAAAAAAAGCATAAATGCTACTGTAATACAAAATGTTGAGGACAAAACTGAGGCCCTTTGGGTCACCACGGAAACTGGGGAGAAGGACATTATTCGCTTTGGGGTGATCTATAGACCACCAGGCCAGGGGCAGGATTTGGACAGGAACCTATTGTTGGACATCTCTAAAATGGCTTTAAAGGGAGAAGTCATAATCATGGGAGACTTTAATTTACCTGATGTAAATTGGGAGGGGTTCTTTGCAAGTTCAGCTACAAGTGGCAAATTTCTAAATTCCTTACAGGGAGCATCTCTCAAGCAATTGGTGAGGGAGCCCACTCGCAAAGACTCAATATTAGATTTAATTCTTACAAATGGTGACAGGATATCAGACATATATGTGGGTGAGCACCTGGGATCCAGTGATCATCAAGCAGTATGGTTTAGTATAAAGACAGGATCCAACTCCTGTCACACAACAACAAAGGTGTTGGATTTTAGAAATGCTGACTTTGCAAAAATGGGGAGATGTTTAAGTGATTCATTGGCGGACTGGAGGAACTTGGAAGGGGTGCAGGAGAGATGGGAAAAACTGAAAAGTGCAATACTAAGGGCATCAGACCTTTGTATCAAAAGGGTTAGGAAAAGCACCAGGAAAAGGAAGCCAGTGTGGTTCACAAAAGAAGTACAGGTTGAGTATCCCATATCCAAATATTCCGAAATACGGAATATTCCGAATTACGGACTTTTTTGAGTGAGAGCGAGATAGTGTAACATTTGTTTTTTGATGGCTCAATGTACACAAACTTTGTTTAATACACAATGTTATAAAAAATATTGTATTAAATGACCTTCAGGCTGTGTGTATAAGGTGTATATGAAACATAAATGAATTGTGTGTATGTACACACACATTGTTTAATGCACACATTTTTGAAAAATATTGGCTAAAATTAACTTCAGGCTGTATGTATAAGGTGTATATGAAACATAAATGCATTCTGTGCTTAGATTTAGGTCCCATCGCCATGATATCTCATTATGGTATGCAATTATTCCAAAATACGGAAAAATCCGATATCCAAAATACCTCTGGTCCCAAGCATTTTGGATAAGGGATACTCAACCTGTATCAACTAGTGTGAAAGCAAAAAAGATGGCTTTTAGGAAATACAAACAGACTCAAAATAATAATGACAAAGAGGTGTATCTTGACAGACGGAAGGATGCTAAGAAAGTGATCAGACGTGCAAAGGCAGAAGCTGAGGAGAAAATTAACCAGTCAGTAGATAAAGGGGGCAAAACGTTTTTTTTAAGTATATAAATGAAAGGAGAAAATCAAATGGAGGAATAATAAGACTTAAGACAGAGAGTGAGAATTTGGTGGAGGGAGACAAGGCAATAGCAGATCACCTAAATAATTATTTTTGCTCAGTATTTACTACAGAAGGAGAAGGGAAGGGGCCCCAGTTATGTTTACATTCATAAAAATAAGGTAGATGAAAGTACATTTACAGAGGAGAAGGTCCTAACTGAACTTTCAAAACTAAAAGTGGATTAATCAATGGGGCCAGATGGGATACACCCAAGGATACAAGAAGAGCTAAAATATGTGCTGGTGGCACCATTAACAGAATTATTTAACCAGTCACTAAATACAGGTGCCATTCCAGAGGACTGGAAAAGAGCAAATGTAGTTCCACTGTACAAAAGTGGAAGCAAGGAAGAAGCAAGTAACTACAGACCAGTAAGCCTTACATCAGTAGTAGGGAAAGTAATGGAAAAACTACTAAAAGAAAGAGTTGTGGAATATCTTAAATCAAACAACTTACAGGATCCAAAACAGCATGGATTTACTGGTGGGAGATCATGCCAAACAAATCTTACTGACTTTTTTGACTCTGTGATGAAAATAATAGATCAAGGGGGAGCTGTAGATGTAGCATATCTAGACTTTAGTAAGACATTTGACACTGTCCCACATCGCAGACTGCTAAATAAACTTTTAAGTGTGGGAGTGGATTATAAAATAGTTAAATGGATAAGAACCTGGTTGCAGGATAGGAAACAGACAGTTGTAGTAAATGGAGTGCAATCTATGGAGGGAAATGTTACCAGTGGAGTACCCCAGGGATCTTTACTCGGACCAGTTCTCTTTAATATCTTTGTTGGTGACATTGCAAATGGTATTGAAGGGAAAGTATGCCTTTTTGCAGATGATACAAAGATATGCAACAGGGTAGACACACCAGGAGGGGTAAAACAAATTATTGATGACCTAGCTAGGCTTGAAAAATGGTCAAGAACATGGCAACTACAGTTTAATGCTAAAAAATGCAAAATCATGCACTTGGGTCTCAAATACCCAAAGGCTAAATATAGTATCAAGGGTACTATAATGGAAACTACTGAGGAGGAAAGGGATTTAGGAGTCACTATTTCAAGTGACTTAAAGGCAGGAAAGCAATGCAACAAAGCAATGAGAAAGGCAAGTCAGATGCTTGGTTGCATAGGGAGAGGAATCAGTAGCAGGAAAAGAGAAGTAATAATGCCACTGTATAGGTCATTGGTGTGGCCTCATCTGGAATACTGTGTCCAGTTCTGGAGACCATATCTCCAGAAGGATATAAATACATTAGAGAGTGTACAAAGAAGGGCAACTAAAATGGTGCATGGCCTACATCACAAAACTTACCCGGAAAGGCTAAAAGATCTTAACATGTATAGTATGGAGGAGAGAAGGGAAAGGGGAGACATGATAGAAACTTTCAAATATACCAAAGGTTTTAACAAAGTTCAGGAGGGAAACATTCTTCAAAGGAAGAGAAGTATTAGAACTTGAGGACATACACTGAAACTGGAGGGAGGCAGGTTCAGGGGAAATTTAAGGAAAAATGATTTCACAGAAAGGTTAGTGGATAAGTGGAATAGCCTCCCATTAGAGGTGGTAGAGGCTAAGACTGTAGAGCAATTTAAACTTGCTTGGGATATGCATATGAATATCCTTACAAAGAATTAAGGTTCAAAAAGGGTTGTGATTACCTAAAGGATAAAAAAAATGGGCAGACTAGATGGGCCAAGTGGTTCTTATCTGCCGTCAAATTCTATGTTTCTATGGTGAAAAGGTTGACATGAGATTTTTTTTATTTATTTTTTGGTGTTGTTTAAAATGACCAGGTACCCCAATTAGTGCACTGCGTACGCTTGTATGGCTCACTGTGGGCAAGGTGCCTCACTGCGCTTGGCACAGGTTACTATTCCCAATGGTAGTCCTGTGGATGGTAAAGTATAAAAAAGTTGAAAATGAAAAGAAATTGAAAAAAAAAAAAAATTATGTCAACCATATGCTGTTGACCTTTTCATTGTGTTGACCTATCATCTGGATACCATTGAGTACCTATATAGGGGTGTGGTAGAGCAAAATACAAACTTTTAGGGTGGTAGAAAACCATATGAACAATGAACCATAAGCACTTATGTAGTGTAAAAGAGATATTTATTCAATACATTTTTACATTGCCTTGAGCACAGTCTTGTTTTGCAGATCGGGTCAAGTCAGTTAGCCCTAACGGGGTGAGCTGCTATTATAATGGCATGGAAACTCATCCAATGGCACCACACCTCACCCACCTCACAGCCCAAATTTGTGGATTTTAAGCTGCAAACAAAAATCTGTGCGTCCCCATATAGCCCCACTTGCACTGTGAAATGATACGTAGGTAATTGAATTGATCCCATAAAGAAAATTCTGAAGCATAAATGTCTTAATTGCGAAAGCTGTAATGGAATCAAAATAGCCAATACTTTGCGTCTACATAACAGACAAGCACAGGTTCTCAATATCAGTCCTCAGGACTCCAAACATTGTATGTTTCCCAGGTCTTCTCATAGAACCACAAGTTAAATAATTAGCTCCACCTGTGGGGTTTTTAAAATGTGTCATTGAGTAATGAGTACACCTGTGCTCTTGTTAGGTCACCTGGAAAATGTGAACTGTTCAGAATTCTGAGGTCCGAGGGGCAGATGTATTAAGCTGGAGAAGTGATAAAGCAGTGACATACCTCCCAACATGACCCTCTCCAGGAGGGACACAATGCTCTGCTCCTGGACTTTTCTCTTAATGTATAAATGCCGGCACCTGTGTTGAACAGGTTAATGCAGAGGTTTCCAAACTGTGTGCCGTGGCTCCCTGGGGTGCCTCGGGACACTTGCATGGGTGCCCTGTGTTGGTGGTCCAGGACCAATTCAAATTATTAATGGTCAATATAATAGGCAAAACCAGTGCTGGTGGCTGCCAGTCATAAAATATGTGGCCAAACAGAAGCAAATATTGTCCCTCACCACACAACTGACCCTAAAGGTGCATACACACGGAGAGATTTTGACTATGAGAGATTTTGACTAACTTTTCCCTTGAACTGGCAGTAGGAGATTTTGACTAACTTTACCAGAGATTTTGTCTAACTATGCAAGAGATTTTGGCTATGGGAGATTTTGGCTATGGGAGATTTTGACTATCTCATTTAAATAAGGGGATGAGTGTCATATATAGGACGATTTTACAGGGTGGCTGGTATTTAAATAGCTAAAAGTAAAAAAATTTTTTTGCGTGGGGTCCCCCCTCCTATGTAAAACCAGCCTCGGGCTCTTTGAGCCAGTCCCGGTTGTTAAAATACAGAGGAAAAAATGAGTAGGGTTCCCCTATATTTAGACAACCAGCACCAGGCTCTGCGTCCGGTCCTGGTTTAAAAAATACGGGGGACAAAAGACATAGGGGTCCCCCGTATTTTTCAAACCAGCACCGGGCTCCACTAGCCAGGGAGATAATGCCACAGCCGGGGGACACTTTTATATTGGTCCCTGCGGCCGTGCCATTACCCCCCCCCCAACTAGTCACCCCTGGCCGGGGTACACTGGAGGAGTGAGGACCCCCTTAAATCAAGGGGTCCCCCCCTCCAGCCACCCAAGGGCCAGGGGTGAAGCCCGAGGCTGTCCCCCCCATCCGTGGGCGGTGGATGGGAGGCTGATAGCCTTTCAATAGTAATATTGTTCTTTACAGGTGGCCTACAGGTCCCAGCAAGCCTGCCCCAGCATGCTGGCACTTGGAGAACCACAAGTGCCAGCATGCCCGGACATATAGGGCCCGCTGGCACCTGTAGTCCACCTGTAAAGAAAATATTGAGAAAAAAAAACACGACACATTCTTTAAAAAATCCTTTATTAAACTGGGTCTTCACCTGGGGGCGGCGGCCTTTAAGCTCTTTTGCATGGCCGCCGCCTTCCCAGGGCTTCCGGCGTCTTCACCTGGGGGGGCGCCACCTCCCCAGGGCTTCTGGGGTCTTGCTCCGGCGTCTTCACCTGGTGGGCGGCGGCTGCTAAGCGCTTTTGCATAGCCGCCGCCCATCCAGGACTTCCACGGCGTCTTCAGTCTTCAGGAGCTCTTCTCCGCTCCTCCTCCGCCGTCGGACTGAAAGCCGCTGCCTCGCGCTGACTTATATAAGTCAGCGGGAGGGGGCGGGGCGATGACGCGGCGAGCCGTGATTGGCTCGCGGCGGCCATCTTGAATTTCAAAAATGACGCTGAGGCGCCATTTTTGAAACTGGTACCGCTCCGCTGCCAAACTCTGCAAGATAAAGGTAAATTTCCCCCGCCCGCACCGCTGCCGCAACCCGCCGCCGCAACCCGCCGCCGCCTACACCGCCGCCGCCCCCACCGCCACCGCAACCCACCGCCGCCCATACCGCAACCCGCCGCCGCCCGCACCGCCGCCGCAACCCGCCGTCGCCCACACCGCCACCGCAACCCGCCGCCGCCCGCACCGCCGCCACAACCCGCCGCCGCCCGCACCACCGCCGCCTGCAACATCGCTATCGCTGGGAAAAATCGCTGGCCTCTTAAAGTATTAGCGATTTTGACTAACTTTTGCAGCGACATAGCCAAAATTGACTTGCCTGCACTGACTATTTTTCCCAGCGATAGCGACCTAGCGGGGACGCGCATCGCTATCGCTGCCTGTATACACACGGAGCGATCTGCACTAACTTTCTGAGCGATTTTGACTATATAGTCAAAATCGCTCAGTTATATCGCTCCGTGTGTATGCACCTTAAGGATGACATATAAACACAATCTACTTAATGTAATATTTCTTTCTAAATTTCTCAATAAGAAATTTTTGGCTTAGGGTTGCCATGAAAAAAATTCTGATATTCTAGGGTGCCGTGATTCAAAAAAGTTTGGAAACCACTGGGTTAATGGATAAGAAAGGTGTTTCAGCACAGTTAATGGCAATAATACATTAAGAGGGAAGTCCAGGAGCAGAGCATTCTGTCCCTCCTGGAGAGGGTCATGTTGGGAGGTATGCAGTGATAAGTGGTGCGTTTATCACCTTCCACTTATCACCACTGTTCTAGAGATTCAGAACAACATAGGATGTAAGGTACAGTACTATTATAGCACATACTTGCCTACTTGACCCTATCCATGAGGGAGAAAATGCTCTGTTCCTGGACCTTCCTGGTAATGTATGATGGCCATCACCTGTGGTGAAACACCTTTCTTATCAATTAACTAGCTCACCACAGGTGATGGCCATCATACATTACCAGGAAAGTCCAGGAACAGAGCATTTTCTCCCTCATGGAGAGGGTCAGATAGGCAAGAATGTTATAGCATATGACTCTGTCTGGAATTGATCTTAAACACTTCTAAAGAATAAAAACTGTGCCACCCCACAGTGCCACTTGTTCTGAATCTCTAGAATATAGATACAAAGTATCTGCTATTTTGAGTACTTTATTTTCTCTGACGTCCTAGTGGATGCTGGGGACTCCGAAAGGACCATGGGGAATAGCGGCTCCGCAGGAGACTGGGCACAAAAGTAAAAGCTTTAGGACTACCTGGTGTGCACTGGCTCCTCCCCCTATGACCCTCCTCCAAGCCTCAGTTAGATTTTTGTGCCCGAACGAGAAGGGTGCTCACTAGGTGGCTCTCCTGAGCTGCTTAGTAAAAAAAAGTTTAAGTATAGGTTTTTTATTTTCAGTGAATCCTGCTGGCAACAGGTTCACTGCACCGAGGGACTAAGGGGAGAAGAAGCGAACTCACCTGCGTGCAGAGTGGATTGGGCTTCTTAGGCTACTGGACATTAGCTCCAGAGGGACGATCACAGGCCCAGCCATGGATGGGTCCCAGAGCCGCGCCGCCGGCCCCCTTACAGAGCCAGAAGACTGAAGAGGTCCGGAAAATCGGCGGCAGAAGACGTCCTGTCTTCAATAAGGTAGCGCACAGCACCGCAGCTGTGCGCCATTGCTCTCAGCACACTTCACACTCCGGTCACTGAGGGTGCAGGGCGCTGGGGGGGGGGGGCGCCCTGAGACGCAATAAAAACACCTTATATGGCAAAAAATACATCACATATAGCTCCTGGGCTATATGGATGCATTTAACCCCTGCCAATTTTTCCTTAAAAAAGCGGGAGAAAGGCCGCCGAGAAGGGGGCGGAGCCTATCTCCTCAGCACACTGGCGCCATTTTTCCTCACAGCTCCGTTGGAGGAAAGCTCCCTGACTCTCCCCTGCAGTCCTGCACTACAGAAACAGGGTAAAACAAGAGAGGGGGGGGCACTAATTTGGCAGATAAATCTATACAGCAGCTATATAAGGGAAAAACACTTATATAAGGTTATCCCTGTATATATATAGCGCTCTGGTGTGTGCTGGCAAACTCTCCCTCTGTCTCCCCAAAGGGCTAGTGGGGTCCTGTCCTCTATCAGAGCATTCCCTGTGTGTGTGCTGTGTGTCGGTACGTTGTGTCGACATGTATGAGGAGGAAAATGGTATGGAGGCGGAGCAATTGCCTGTAATAGTGATGTCACCCCCTAGGGAGTCGACACCTGACTGGATGGTCTTATGGAAGGAATTACGTGATAGTGTCAGCACTTTACAAAAGACTGTTGACGACATGAGACAGCTGGCAAATCAGTTATTACCTGTACAGGCGTCTCAAACACCGTCAGGGGCTCTAAAGCGCCCGTTACCTCAGATGGTCGACACAGACCCAGACACGGACACTGACTCCAGTGTCGACGGTGAGGAAACAAACGTATTTTCCAGTAGGGCCACACGTTACATGATCACGGCAATGAAGGAGGTTTTGAACATTTCTGATACTACAAGTACCACAAAAAAGGGTATTATGTGGGGTGTGAAAAAACTACCCGTAGTTTTTCCTGAATCAGATGAATTAAATGAGGTGTGTGATGAAGCGTGGGTTTCCCCCGATAAAAAACTGCTAATTTCTAAAAAATTATTGGCATTATACCCTTTCCCGCCAGAGGTTAGGGCGCGTTGGGAAACACCCCCTAGGGTAGATAAGGCGCTCACACGCTTATCAAAACAAGTGGCGTTACCGTCTCCTGATACGGCCGCCCTCAAGGAACCAGCTGATAGGAAGCTGGAAAATATCCTAAAAAGTATATACACACATACTGGTATTATACTGCGACCAGCAATCGCCTCAGCCTGGATGTGCAGTGCTGGGGTGGCTTGGTCGGATTCCCTGACTGAAAATATTGATACCCTGGACAGGGACAGTATATTATTGACTATAGAGCATTTAAAGGATGCATTTCTATATATGCGAGATGCACAGAGGGATATTTGCACTCTGGCATCAAGAGTAAGTGCGCTGTCCATTTCTGCCAGAAGAGGGTTATGGACGCGACAGTGGTCAGGTGATGCGGATTCCAAACGGCATATGGAAGTATTGCCGTATAAAGGGGAGGAGTTATTTGGGGTCGGTCTATCGGACCTGGTGGCCACGGCAACGGCTGGGAAATCCACCTTTTTACCCCAGGTCACCTCTCAGCAGAAAAAGACACCGTCTTTTCAGGCTCAGTCCTTTCGTCCCCATAAGGGCAAGCGGGCAAAAGGCCACTCATATCTGCCCCGGGGCAGAGGAAGGGGAAAAAGACTGCAGCAGGCAGCCTCTTCCCAGGAACAGAAGCCCTCCCCCGCTTCTGCCAAGTCCTCAGCATGACGCTGGGGCCTTACAAGCGGACTCAGGCACGGTGGGGGCCCGTCTCAAGATTTTCAGCGCGCAGTGGGCTCACTCGCAAGTGGACCCCTGGATCCTGCAGGTAGTATCTCAGGGGTACAAATTGGAATTCGAGACGTCTCCCCCTCGCCGGTTCCTGAAGTCTGCTTTACCAACGTCTCCCTCCGACAGGGAGGCGGTATTGGAAGCCATTCACAAGCTGTATTCCCAGCAGGTGATAATCAAGGTACCCCTCCTACAACAGGGAAAGGGGTATTATTCCACGCTGTTTGTGGTACCGAAGCCGGACGGCTCGGTGAGACCTATTTTAAATCTGAAATCCTTGAACACTTACATACAAAGGTTCAAATTCAAGATGGAGTCACTCAGAGCAGTGATAGCGAACCTGGAAGAAGGGGACTATATGGTGTCTCTGGACATCAAGGATGCTTACCTCCATGTCCCAATTTGCCCTTCTCACCAAGGGTACCTCAGGTTTGTGGTACAGAACTGTCACTATCAGTTTCAGACGCTGCCGTTTGGATTGTCCACGGCACCCCGGGTCTTTACCAAGGTAATGGCCGAAATGATGATTCTTCTTCGAAGAAAAGGCGTCTTAATTATCCCTTACTTGGACGATCTCCTGATAAGGGCAAGGTCCAGAGAACAGTTAGAGGTCGGAGTAGCACTATCTCAAGTAGTACTACGACAGCACGGGTGGATTCTAAATATTCCAAAATCGCAGCTGATTCCGACGACACGTCTGCTGTTCCTAGGGATGATTCTGGACACAGTCCAGAAAAAGGTGTTTCTCCCGGAGGAGAAAGCCAGGGAGTTATCCGACCTAGTCAGGAACCTCCTAAAACCAGGCCAAGTGTCAGTGCATCAATGCACAAGGGTCCTGGGAAAAATGGTGGCTTCTTACGAAGCGATTCCATTCAGCAGATTCCACGCAAGAACTTTTCAGTGGGATCTGCTGGACAAATGGTCCGGATCGCATCTTCAAATGCATCAGCGGATAACCCTGTCTCCAAGGACAAGGGTGTCTCTCCTGTGGTGGTTACAGAGTGCTCATCTTCTAGAGGGCCGCAGATTCGGCATTCAGGACTGGGTCCTGGTGACCACGGATGCCAGCCTGAGAGGCTGGGGAGCAGTCACACAGGGAAGAAATTTCCAGGGCTTGTGGTCAAGCATGGAAACGTCACTTCACATAAATATCCTGGAACTAAGGGCCATTTACAATGCCCTAAGTCAGGCAAGGCCTCTGCTTCAGGGTCAGCCGGTGTTGATCCAGTCGGACAACATCACGGCAGTCGCCCACGTAAACAGACAGGGCGGCACAAGAAGCAGGAGGGCAATGACAAATGATTCTTCGCTGGGCGGAAAATCATGTGATAGCACTGTCAGCAGTGTTCATTCCGGGAGTGGACAACTGGGAAGCAGACTTCCTCAGCGGACACGACCTCCACCCGGGGGAGTGGGGACTTCACCCAGAAGTCTTCCACATGATTGTGAACCGTTGGGAAAAACCAAAGGTGGACATGATGGCGTCCCGCCTCAACAAAAAACTGGACAGATATTGCGCCAGGTCAAGGGACCCTCAGGCAATAGCTGTGGACGCTCTGGTAACACCGTGGGTGTACCAGTCAGTGTATGTGTTCCCTCCTCTGCCTCTCATACCCAAGGTACTGAGAATCATAAGAAGGAGAGGAGTAAGGACTATACTCGTGGCTCCGGATTGGCCAAGAAGGACTTGGTACCCGGAACTTCAAGAGATGCTCACGGAAGACCCGTGGCCTCTACCTCTAAGAAAGGACCTGCTCCAGCAGGGACCCTGTCTGTTCCAAGACTTACCGCGGCTGCGTTTGACGGCATGGCGGTTGAACGCCGGATCCTGAAGGAAAAAGGCATTCCGGATGAAGTCATCCCTACCCTGATCAAAGCCAGGAAGGATGTAACTGTGCAACATTATCACCGTATTTGGCGTAAATATGTTGCGTGGTGTGAGGCCAGGAAGGCCCCTACAGAGGAATTTCAACTGGGTCGTTTCCTGCATTTCCTGCAAACAGGACTGTCTATGGGCCTAAAATTAGGGTCCATTAAGGTTCAAATTTCGGCCCTGTCGATATTCTTCCAAAAAGAACTAGCTTCAGTTCCTGAAGTTCAGACGTTTGTCAAGGGGGTACTGCATATACAGCCTCCTTTTGTGCCTCCAGTGGCACCTTGGGATCTCAATGTAGTTTTGGGGTTCCTAAAATCACATTGGTTTGAACCACTCACATGGAAAGTGGTAATGCTGTTAGCCCTGGCTTCAGCCAGGCATGTCTCAGAATTGGCGGCTTTATCCTATAAAAGCCCTTACCTAATTTTTCATACGGACAGGGCAGAATTGAGGACTCGTCCTCAATTTCTCCCTAAGGTGATTTCAGCGTTTCACTTAAACCAGCCTATTGTGGTACCTGCGGCTACTAGGGACTTGGAGGATTCCAAGTTGCTGGACGTAGTCAGGGCCCTGAAAATATATGTTTCCAGGACGGCTGGAGTCAGAAAATCTGACTCGCTGTTTATCCTGTATGCACCCAACAAGCTGGGTGCTCCTGCTTCTTAGCAGACTATTGCTCGTTGGATTTGTAGTACAATTCAGCTTGCACATTCTGTGGCAGGCCTGCCACAGCCAAAATCTGTAAAAGCCCATTCCACACGGAAAGTGGGCTCATCTTGGGCGGCTGCCCGAGGGGTCTCGGCTTTACAACTTTGCCGAGCAGCTACTTGGTCAGGGGCAAACACGTTTGCTAAATTCTACAAATTTGATACCCTGGCTGAGGAGGACCTGGAGTTCTCTCATTCGGTTCTGCAGAGTCATCCGCACTCTCCCGCCCGTTTGGGAGCTTTGGTATAATCCCCATGGTCCTTTCGGAGTCCCCAGCATCCACTAGGACGTCAGAGAAAATAAGAATTTACTTACCGATAATTCTATTTCTCATAGTCCGTAGTGGATGCTGGGCGCCCATCCCAAGTGCGGTTTGTCTGCAATACTTGTACATAGTTATTGTTACAAAAATCGGGTTATTATTTGTTGTGAGCCATCTTTTCAGAGGCTCCTCTGTTATCATGCTGTTAACTGGGTTCAGATCACAAGTTGTACGGTGTGATTGGTGTGGCTGGTATGAGTCTTACCCGGGATTCAAAATCCTTCCTTATTGTGTACGCTCGTCCGGGCACAGTATCCTAACTGAGGCTTGGAGGAGGGTCATAGGGGGAGGAGCCAGTGCACACCAGGTAGTCCTAAAGCTTTTACTTTTGTGCCCAGTCTCCTGCGGAGCCGCTATTCCCCATGGTCCTTTCGGAGTCCCCAGCATCCACTACGGACTATGAGAAATAGAATTATCGGTAAGTAAATTCTTATTATTTATTGCTTTTGCAAATGAAACATTTATGCTTTATCATTCTACCTGCAAAAAAGACTGAATATTACCAAAGAAATATCTCTTATACACTACATTAGCGCTTGAGGAACATTTATATACTGTTTTATCGTTTCCTTACACTAGTTGTGGTACTCCTCTAAATTGTAGTTTATATTTTACATACACCGATTCATTGTATACAACTTGTATTGCTTATAGGCCCCACACAGTGGGCAATATTACTGAAAGATATGAACGATCTTGTTCATTAATGAATGAGATACCGTTCATATCTTTCAGTGTGGAGGCACCAACGATGAACGATGCACGGCCCTGCGCTCGTTCATCGTTGGTGCCCTGTCACTTGTGCATGCAGGCTAATATGGACGATCTCGTCCATATTTGCCTGCTCTGCTATGGAGCCGGGTGACACGGGAAGTGAAGAAACTTCACTCCCCCCGTCACTGCCCCTCCCTGCCACCGGGTTGCCCGTCGGCCGTATCCGCCGTCGGGCAGCTCGGCGGTGGATCGCATAGTGTGTAGGGCCCATTACAGTTTTGGTCTAATGATAACTCTTGTTCTACCAATACAAAACTTTAATAAAAAATAAAAATAAAAAAAGTGCCTAGTGGGTTGTATGATTCAGTCATACAGTTATACTGGCGGCAATTTGGACCTGGAATCAGATGTAATTTTTGAGTAGAAGAATACAAGAAGAGGAAATGTCAATTTTGTTTGAGCTGTGTAGAGTCAGAGGAGGTACAGTAATTTGGAAGAGTAATTGGAGAAGGTAAGTGAGTGGTTCTGGAATTTTATAAGCTACAATATATGAAGAGGTGAATTTTAAAGGAATTCTTGAATTTTAGTGGCTACTTAAAGTCTGTTGTGCGAGGAATGGCGTTCCACAGAGTAGGTGTACTATTTATTTATTACCAGTTATTTATATAGCACACACATATTCTGCAGCGCTTTACAGAGAGTATTTGGCCATTCACATCAGTCCCTGCCCCAGTGGAGCTTACAATTTATATTACATACCACATGTACACACAGACACATTCACGCTAAGGTTAATTTTGTTTGGAGCCAATACCAGTATATTTTTGGAGGGATCCGGTCTGAAGATCGACACTGTCTAGGTCGACAATGTTTAGGTCGACCACTATAGGTTGACAGTCACTAGGTCGACAGTGTTGGAAGGTCGACAGGGTTTCTAGGTCGACATGTGCTAGGTCGACGGGTCAAAAGGTCGACATGAGTTTTTATTTTTTTAAACTTTCTCATACTTAACGATCCACGTGGACTACGACTGGAACGGTAATCTGTGCCGAGCGAAGCGGTAGCAGAGAGAGGCACCTTGCCCGTGCGAGTGGACACAGTGCACTAATTGGGGTTCCCGGTCACTCTACGAAGAAAACGACACACACACATAAAAAAAAACCTCATGTCGACCTAGAAACCCTGTTGACCTTCCGACCCTGTCGACCTAGTGACTGTCGACCTATAGTGGTCGACCTAAACATTGTCGACCTAATGATCCACACCCGTTCATGTTGACCTAATGGTCGTGTTGACCTATTCACTGTCGGCCAATGGGTGTTGACCTAATGGGTGTCAACCCAGAGTCCGGATACCACCCACCATGGCACTAACTGTTTGGAGTTTGTATATTCTCCTTGTACTTGCGTGGGTTTCCTCCGGGTACTC